>NC_134486.1:162649541-162652041 GCF_040206685.1 Ascaphus truei
CACACACACACACACACACACACACACACACACAGTCAGTCAGTCAGTCAGTCAGACACACACACAGTCAGTCATACACACACACTCAGTCACACACACACACACACACACACACACACACACACACACACACACACACACACACACACACACACACACACACACACACACACACACACACACACACTCAGTCACAGAGACAGACAGACACACACACACACACACACACACACACACACACACACAGTCAGTCAGTCAGTCAGTCAGACACACACACAGTCAGTCATACACACACACTCAGTCACACACACACACACACACACACACACACACACACACACACACACACACACACACACACACACACACACACACACACACACACACACACACACACACACACACACACTCAGTCACAGAGACAGACACACACACACACACACACACACACACACACACACACACACACACACACACACACACACACACACACACACACACACACACACACACTCAGTCACAGAGACAGACACACACACACACACACACACACACACACACCCACAGACACACACCCACACACACTCGATCAGTCACACAAACACACACACACACACACACACACACACACACACACACACACACACACACACACACACACACACACACACACACACACACACACACACACACACACACACACTCAGTCAGTCAGTCAGACACACAGTCAGTCATACACACACACAAACACACACACACACCCGCTCAGCCAGACACACACACACACACACACACACACACACACACACACACACACGAGAGAAGATCTGGACAGTGTGAGCCTCTAAGGAGGGAATAGCAAGAGAGGGGGGAATAGGAAGGGTTCGGTAACGGCAGAGAGAGGAGAGCAGGAGCCCCACGCCTCCACCCCTGCCATCAGGGCGCGAAGTGTGGGACAAGAAAAGGCCACCATAAGAGAGGGCAGCTTCCAGAGCAGAGTCAGTCTGAGTGAGCCAGGTCTCAGTTATAGCAAAGAGAAGCAGGGAGTGAGAGAGAAAGAAGTCATGCACAGAGAGGAACTTGTTGGAAAGGGAGCGAGCATTCCAAAGGGCACAGGAGAAAGGGAGAGAGGAGGGAGGGTGGCAGGGGATGGGTATGAGGTTGGAGGGGTTAACACCAGAAGAAGTAGAAGTTGCATGTGGGAGGCGAGGACGAGAGCAAGTAGAAATAAAACAGGGACCAGGATTGGGAGAGATATCCCCAGAAGCAAGGAGGAGAAGCATGGATAGAAGAGGGTGTGTGAGGATGATTTGTAGGGGTGTGTTTTAGTGCAGGGTGTATAGCTGTGTGGAGACAGAGGGCACAGGTAAGAAAGGAGTTCATGTGAACTGAGAAGTGGGGAAGAAAGGAGAGATGGAGATATATGAATAGAGTTAGAGACATAGGGAGACTGGTGGAAGGAAGTGCATAATTTGAAAATGAGGTTACAGCAAATACAAAAAATAAAGGTGGCATCACAGCAATAGTTAAGTGTTGAGATGTGCAATCTGGGATAGATGATATCCTCCTTTCCAACGTAGATCAGAAGCAGGAATCAGAAGTAGTAGAGGTTGTCCACTTTTCCACTTCTTTTTTA
This sequence comes from Ascaphus truei, assembly GCF_040206685.1. Classification (NCBI taxonomy): domain Eukaryota; kingdom Metazoa; phylum Chordata; class Amphibia; order Anura; family Ascaphidae; genus Ascaphus; species Ascaphus truei. The sequence goes on from NC_134486.1 coordinate 162,651,178, forward strand.
ACTTCCTTTTTAAACTTCATAAATACTTAAAAGCATATCTGCTTGGAAGCATGGCTGCAGTTTACTTATATACCTTTACAAAGTCACCTGGCTGTCACACACACACTAAGTCACAGAGTCACATGCACACTCAGTCACAGAGTCACACACACTCAGTCACAGAGTCACACACACTCAGTCACAGAGTCACACACACACACACTCAGTCACAGAGTCACACACACAGAGTCACACACACACACTCAGTCACAGAGGCACACATTCAGTCACAGAGTCACACACACACTCAGTCACAGAGGCGCACACACACACACACACACACACACACACACACACACACACACACACACACACACACACACACACACACACACACACACACACACACACACACACACACACTCAGTCACAGAGTCACACACTCAGTCACAGAGTCACAGAGTCACACACACACACACACACACACACACACACACACACACACACACACACACACACACACACACACACACACACACACACACACACACACACACACACACACACACACAAACACACACACACACACACACACACACACACACACACACACACAAACACACACACACACACACACACACACACACACACACACACACACTCAGTCACAGAGTCACACACACACACTCAGTCACAGAGTCACACATACACTCAGTCAGTCACTCAGTCACAGGGTCACACACTCAGTCACAGAGGCACACACACACACACACACACACACACACACACACACACACACACACACACACACACACACACACACACACACACACACACACACACACACACACACACACACACACACACACACACACACTCAGTCAG
>NC_134486.1:162722041-162724541 GCF_040206685.1 Ascaphus truei
ACACACACACACACACACACACACACTCAGTCACAGAGGCACACACACACACACACACACACTCAGTCACAGAGTCACACACACACACACACACACACACACTCAGTCAGAGTCACTCAGTCACAGGGTCACACACACACACACACACACACACACACACACACACACACACACACACACACACACACACACACACACACACACACACAGACACAGACACACACACACACACACACACAGACACACACCCACACACATTCGGTCAGTCACACAAACACACACACACACACACACAAACACACACACACACACACTCAGTCAGTCAGTCAGACACACATACAGTCAGTCATACACACACACACACACACACACACACACACACACACCCGCTCAGCCAGACACACTCAGTCAAAGAGTAACACACAGTCAGTCACACACAGTCAGTCACACACACACACACACACACACACACACACACACACACACACACACACACACACACACACACACACACACACACACACACACACACAGTCAGTCACACACACACACACACACACACACACACACACACACACACACACACAAGAAATGGAGCAGTGGGACATCAGAGGGGCGCACGGGACAACGGAGCAGCGGGACATCGGAGGGGCGCGCGGGACAACGGAACAGCGGGACATCGGAGGGGCGCGCGGGACAACGGAACAGCGGGACATCGGAGGGGCGCGCGGGACAATGGAACAGCGGGACATCGGAGGGGCGCGCGGGACAACGGAGCAGCGGGACATCGGAGGGGCGCGCGGGACAACGGAGCAGCGGGACAGCGGAGCAGCGGGACATCGGAGGGGCGCGCGGGACAACGGAACAGCGGAACATCGGAGGGGCGCGCGGGACAACGGAACAGCGGGACATCGGAGGGGCGCGCGGGACAACGGAGCAGCGGGACATCTGAGGGGCGCGCGGGACAACGGAGCAGCGGGACATCAGAGGGGCGCGCGGGACAACGGAGCAACGGGACATCGGAGGGGCGCGCGGGACAACGGAACAGCGGGACATCAGAGGCACGAGGGGGGGATTCAGAGGCATGTGGGGGACATTTGAGGGGCATGTGGGAGTATGGGATACGGTGAAGGTGGGTGGGCAGGCGGCTGTGGGTGGGTGTCTGTACACACACACTCAGTCACAGAGTCACACACACACTCAGTCACAGAGTCACACACACACTCAGTCACAGAGTCACACACACACTCAGTCACAGAGTCACACACACACTCAGTCACAGAGTCACACAAACACTCAGTCACAGAGTCACACACACACTCAGTCACAGAGTCACACACTCAGTCACAGAGTCACACACTCAGTCACAGAGGCACACACACACACACACTCAGTCACAGAGTCACGCACACACACACACTCAGTCAGAGTCACTCAGTCACAGGGTCACACACTCAGTCACAGAGTCACACACACACACACACTTAGTCACAGAGTCACACACACACACACACTCAGTCAGAGTCACTCAGTCACAGGGTCACACACTCAGTCACAGACACACACACACACACACACACACACACACACACACACACACACACACACACACACACACACACACACACACACACACACACACACACTCAGTCACAGAGTTACACACACACACACACACACTCAGTCACAGAGGCACACACACACACACACACACTCAGTCACAGAGTCACACACACACACACACACACACTCAGTCAGAGTCACTCAGTCACAGGGTCACACACACACACACACACACACACACACACACACACACACACACACACACACACTCAGTCACACACACTCAGTCACACACACACACACACACACACACACACACACACACACACACACACACACACACACACACACACACACACACACACACACTCAGTCACAGAGTCACACACACACACACACACACACACACACACACACACACACACACACACACACACACACACACACACACACACACAGACACACACAGACACACACCCACACACACTCGGTCAGTCACACAAACACACCCACACACACACACACACACACACACTCAGTCAGTCAGTCAGACACACATACAGTCAGTCATACACACACACACACACACACCCGCTCAGCCAGACACACTCAGTCACAGAGTAACACACAGTCAGTCACACACAGTCAGTCACACACACACACACACACACACACACACACACACACACACACACACACACACACACACACACACACACACACACACACACACACACACACACACACACACACACACACAGTCAGTCAGACACACACACAGTCAGTCATACACACACACACTCAGTCACACACACTCAGTCACACACACACACACACACACACACACACACACACACACCACACACACACACACACACACACACACACACACACACACACACTCAGTCAGTCACACAAACACACACACACACACACA
>NC_134486.1:162729541-162732041 GCF_040206685.1 Ascaphus truei
GCAGGGCCGCACGGGACAACGGAGCAGCGGGACAACGAAGCAGTGGGACATCAGAGGGGCGCGCGGGACAATGAAGCAGTGGGACAGCGGAGGGGCGCGCGGGACAACAGTCACACACACACTCAGTCAGAGTCACTCAGTCACAGGGTCACACACTCAGTCACAGAGTCACACACACACTCAGTCACAGAGGCACACACACACACACACTCAGTCACAGAGTCACAGAGTCACACACTCAGTCACAGAGTCACACACACACACACACACACACACACACACACACACACACACACACACACACACACACACACACACACACACACACACACACACACACACACTCAGTCACAGAGTCACACACACACACACTCAGTCACAGAGTCACACACACAGAGTCACACACACACACACACACACACACACACACACACACACACACACACACACACACACACACACACACACACACACACACACACACATTCAGTCACAGAGTCACACACACACACACACACACACACACACACACACACACACACACACACACACACACACACACACACACACACACACACAGTCAGTCACACACACACACACACACACACAGTCAGTCATTCACACACACACACACAAGAAATGGAGCAGTGGGACATCAGAGGGGCGCGCGGGACAACGGAGCAGCGGGACATCGGAGGGGCGCGCGGGACAACGGAACAGCGGGACATCGGAGGGGCGCGCGGGACAACGGAACAGCGGGACATCGGAGGGGCGCGCGGGACAACGGAACAGCGGGACATCGGAGGGGCGCGCGGGACAACGGAACAGCGGGACATCGTAGGGGCGCGCGGGACAACGGAGCAGCGGGACATCGGAGGGGCACGCGGGACAACGGAGCAGCGGGACAGCGGAGCAGCGGGACATTGGAGGGGCGCGCGGGACAACGGAACAGTGGAACATCGGAGGGGCGCGCAGGACAACGGAACAGCGGGACATCGGAGGGGCGCGCGGGACATCGGGACATCGGAGGGGCGCGAGGGACAACGGAGCAGCGGGACATCGGAGGGGCGCGCGGGACAACGGAGCAACGGGACATCGGAGGGGCGCGCGGGACAACGGAACAGCGGGACATCAGAGGCACGAGGGGGGGATTCAGAGGCATGTGGGGGACATTTGAGGGGCATGTGGGAGTATGGGATACGGTGAAGGTGGGTGGGCAGGCGGCTGTGGGTGGGTGTCTGTACACACACACTCAGTCACAGAGTCACACACACACTCAGTCACAGAGTCACACACACTCAGTCACAGAGTCACACACACACTCAGTCACAGAGTCACACACACAGAGTCACACACACACTCAGTCACAGAGTCACACACACACTCAGTCACAGAGGCACACACACACTCAGTCACAGAGTCACACACACACACACACACACACACACACACACACACACACACACACACACACACACACACACACACACACACACTCAGTCACAGAGTCGCACACACACACACACACACACACACACACACACACACACACACACACACACACACACACACACACACACACACAGTCAGACACACTCAGTCACAGAGTCACACACACAGTCAGTCACACACACACACACACACACACACACACACACACACACACACACACACACACACACACACACACACACACACACACACACACACACAGTCAGACACACACACAGTCAGTCATCACACACACAAACACCCCCCCCCCGCTCAGTCAGACACACTCAGTCACAGAGTCACACAGTCAGTCACACACACACACACACACACACACACACACACACACACACACACACACACACACACACACACACACACACACACACACACACACACACACTCAGTCACACACACAGTCAGTCACACACACACACACACACACACACACACCAACACCCACACACACTCAGTCAGTCACACAAACACACACACACACACACTCAGTCAGTAAGTCAGTCAGACACACACACAGTCAGTCATACACACACACAAACACACACACACACACACACACACACCCACTCAGTCAGACACACTCAGTCACAGAGTCACACACACAGTCAGTCACACACACACACACACACACACACACACACACACACACACACACACACACACACACACACACACACACACACACACACACACACACGAGGGGGGATTCAGAGGCATGTGGGGGACATTTGAGGGGCATGTGGGAGTATGGGATACGGTGAAGGTGGGTGGGCAGGCGGCTGTGGGTGGGTGTCTGTACACACACACTCAGTCACAGAGTCACACACACACTCAGTCACAGAGTCACACACACACTCAGTCACAGAGTCACACACACACTCAGTCACAGAGTCACACACACACTCAGTCACAGAGTCACAGAGTCACACACTCAGTCACAGAGTCACACACACAGAGTCACTCACACACTCAGTCACAGAGTCACACACAC
>NC_134486.1:162754541-162802041 GCF_040206685.1 Ascaphus truei
GGAATATGGGAGATGGTGGGTGGGCAGGTGACGGTGAAGGTGGGTGTGTGTCTGTACACACACACTCAGTCACAGAGTCACACACACACTCAGTCACAGAGTCACACACACACAGTCACAGAGTCACACACACACACAAATAATAAAAAATATTTATAATAATAAAAACCCATATCAAATCCACGTCTGTGTCTTCTTTCTTCTTTGGGGTATTTTGGGGTCTTCTTCCGTCTTCTTCCATCTTCTTACGCCACGCCCTTCTTCTCAGGAGGGGAGATGTTCCCTCCTCGGCGACTAGCTTCAAAATGAGGCGACATAGGCTTTTATAGGCCTATCACGTCACCAGGGTAGGGTCTGTCTTCACTGCCTCCATAACTGGGCTCCTAATTCTGGCCACCCCCCAGTCATGTCATTGTCCGGAGAATGGGGAAGGGTGAGGGGGAACAGTAAGTCAGTCTGTGGTTGCAACTGATCCTGGCTTATGAAACATGGGAACAGGGGAACATACAGTTTCCTGACATGACAAGGTGTAAGCCACATTCCTGGACCGCAGTCCAGTTAACCCCTTTCCTCCCTGGTGAGGTCAGGGGGTGGCCATATGGAGTGCAACCCTTTTAATACCGGGCCAACCCCCCTCCCTCTACATGGATTTCGCTGAGTGGACATCTAATGGTGAGTAAACAAAAGATAAGTTTATTATTTTTACTTTTACAGGTTTGTATGATTTTTGATTCATGTCTTTTATTTTTTCAGTCCCATTTAATGCCCGTTAATGTATCTATGTATATACATACACTCACGGACACTGAATGGGTGTATTGTATGTGAATTTTGAATGTAAATGCTTTGTATTTTATGCTCTATTATTGTCCCTGTATGTTATGTTTATCTATCTGTATAGATAGACATACAGGGATAATAATTGATTGTTTGGCTCATGTTTAGGTTCTTTTAATGTATGGATAATGTATTTAGCAGCTGTATTTTGTCATTGTTGTGAATAATGTAATTTGTATTTAGTTATGGCTTCCTTATGGTAGTTAGATTAGAATGATGGTGGTTACTTTAAATTAGAATTGTTTTGGCAATGGTTTGGCTTTAGGAATTGAATAGGGAATTGTATAATTGATTTGTATTGTATTTTAATTGTTTGAGGAAATGGATTAATTGATTGATGCTAATTGTATTGATGTTGCTTAGTTTGTAATTGATTTTCATGATGGTATTGGTGGTTAGGGGACATTTTTCATAGTATATTTTATTGTTACATACTGCACCGACACACTTTATTCGAGCAAATACCTAGTATGTACCTGGCAGATACCTGGAATGCGCCGCTCCTCACCTCTGACAAGCCCCGTTGCGTTTGCCTTTCCAGCCTGGGTTCATGCCTGGCTGACGGGCGGCTAATCTGTTAAATGATAATGATTAGGATTTAATAGGCTGCAATGCTTCGCGTGTCTACCAGATGGCATAAATTCATGAATTGTAATGCAGTATATATATATATACTGTGCAGTATTGCAGCCAGCGGGAATAAAATGCTTCAATCCCTGCTTGGAAAATACCTCAATGCACTCGGGCAGAAAACAGTCACAAACCTCAATACACCCGGGTATACCCGAATTCGTGGGACTAGCCGAGCTCGAATAAAGTGTGTCGCCAGTGTATATTTTGCATAGTGTTACATGATGCACAGATTAATTGCATCATGTACACACTCAATGCAATTGTGTGACATTTCATATACATTTGTGGAGCTGCTGATTTGTTGCCTTATATTTACAATAGATGCTGGATTTATTTTAACATGCAATGTGGTGATTTTAAGATTAAAAATTCATGTTTTGATTTATGCATGTTTTATGTGTTTCATAATGGGCAAATAATATATTATCCATATCTGGATAATAGTTATTTTGCACATTATTGTACTGTATGTGTTGGGGGGGTGGGTGGGGAGGGTGTATTGGCCCCAAGGGTATGTGGGTAGGCCTCCCTTGTGGGTAGTGGGTGAGGGTGGTTAGGCCTCACGGGGTGGGGGGTTAGTGGGGGAGGGTATGTAGGCCTCCCGAGTGGTGGGTGAGGGTGGGTTAACCCCTTAATGACTGTAGCGGTTAATAACCGCTATGGTGATTAAGGGGTTAGGGGACATTACATTGGCTATTGTGATTGTTGTGCATGTTTTGAAGCACCGGAGGGGCATGGGCAGAAAGAATATGAGGATGAAGACGGCCTTCATCTTCGGTGCCTGTAAAAGGTAAGTGTAATATGTTTTGACTGTATTTATTGAATGTTATATGTATTTAAAATAGCCAAATGCATTATTATCCATATTTGGATAATAGTAATTTTGGCCATTACTGTATAGTATGTGTTAGGGGGATGTATTTAGTTATAATTCTTTTTTATTATTTTTGGAGGTGCAACATTGGTACCGAAGGCCCGCGGGTACCCCGGGACTCCCGCGGAGACCCCGGGACGGTCGCGGGGACCCCCAGACTCCCACAGGGACCCCCGCACTCCCGCAGGGACCCCCACTTGGTGAGCCGGGGACCCCCGGACACCCGCGGAGTCAGCCGGGGACACCCGCCGACCTCCTGTATGGGTTTTGCGCATGCAAAAATAAAAAGCAAGAATTTTTTCTAAGTCCAGATTTCTTTGCGTCTACTCTGACCTGGCGTGTTCTGATCAACGCAACTTTCGTGTACGCTAAGGTTGCGTTGCTTAGGGCATCCCGCTTAAGGGCAGAATTTAACGCAAACAAAGTTGCGAACGAGCAAAGTTGGACTTAGAAAAAATTCTTGAAAAAAGTCATTTTTAGATCGCAAAGTGCCTGTTTGCGTTGCTTAGTGCATCGGGTTGAGCGCAAAAGCACGTTCTAAGAGCACTTTGCGGTCTAAAAGTGACTTAACGGAGCTTAGTGCATAGCCCCCATAGTGTGCATGCGGTTATAAACCGCACACGTTACTATACCTACCTCTGCTGTTGCTGCAACTGATTATATACCACATGTGCATTCAGATAGTGGAGTGTACACCTTAGCAGGGCTATATCAATTGTATATATCGCACCACCACATTATTTTGAGTAATTGGTAGTGATGCTATGGGAATCATAATATAGGGGGCTATGCACTAAACTCCGTGCTTTCGCGCCGGCCTGAAAAAAATGATCACGTCCGATAAAAAATGAAGCAGGCGGCGCGATTCACTAAGGCCCTCAGCTCATTTTCTATTGGACGTGCCCAAAACTGGCTTATCGTTCGTTCAATGTTTTTTCCCTCTGCTAGCACACTGAAACTTCCCGTACGCTGGCTGATAGAAAAAATAAGCCGCCTGTGACATTTGCATGGAGATTCTGCATAAATAGTGCTTGTGACATCACATTTAGCCTCAAAATGGTTAACAGCTACCTGATTGGCTGTTCAAACCATGTTCTGACGGTAACATTTTTTTTTTTTTTACATGACGTCACTTAAAGGGAATGATGCCAGCAAATCAGAATGGCTGTGCTTCATTTGCCTTTAAGATGACTTCACTAAATCCAAGATGGCCGGCGTCACATGGTATTTCAGCCAATCAGAGTATGGAATGGGTTCCCACGATCTGATTGGCTGAAATACCATGTGACGCCGGCTTCGTCACGTCATCTTAAAGGCAAATGAAGCACAACCATTCTGATTGGCTGGCATCATTCCCTTTAAGTGACGTCATGTCAAAAAAAATGTTTTAAGTCGGAACATGGTTTGAACAGCCAATCAGGTGGCTGTTAACCATTTTGAGGCTAAATGTGACGTCACAAGCCCATTTAAGGCCGTGACGCCTCATTTGAGCCCAAGAAGACGACAACATCGGTTGGGATTTACCATGGGCTTTTTTGGATTGACAGATGAAGATAGAAGATAAAGAAGATCAAGAAATGGTGACAGATGAAGATAGAAGAAGGTGATTAAAGAAAGAAAAAAGAAGATTTGGGTACCTGATCCGGATATTCATGGCGGATGGCATCGGATGCTGTTGGAGGCCTTCAAGGTACGTGAGCTTCATGTTATCCCGGGAGTCGGAGGGCCACCGCTTCTAATGGTAAGTATTATATTGAATGTTTGTAAATGTCTCTTTTGACCGGTTTCTTCATTGGATATGTTTTTTGAATTTTCGGGGGGAGGCACATTGACTGATAATATATTAATCTGTACCACTTTAGGGTACAGATGAATACATTATTATGACAATATTTGGGGGGCATTTGTGGCTTGGTATTGCTGTTGTTTTTTTTTATGTCAGTTTCTTATGTGGAAGTGATTGTTTGTTTTTTTCCTGCTTAATGGTAATAAAATGTTTGCGATTGGTGTTCGTTTGTAGTTAATGTTGTATTATGTTAGCTAATGCATTTTATGGTTATTTCAGATATTGTTTGAATGTATTTCTTTGTGTAGCCCTGCTTCCTATTGAAAACAATGCTACCAATGCTGTGCAACCTGTTGGCTCGCGGGGCCTAAGCCTCCGCCACGGAGAGCCTGGGGCACCTCGTGTGAATACTGATAACCTCTTACTTAGTGCAGCGCCTCCACCTGCGATGGCTCCCAGTAGAGTAGGAGTTGTGCCTCACAGGACAATAATGTATTACTCCACACACACAGCATATAAAATAACCAATGACTTTACTAACGCAACCGCAACCTTGCATGTAATCAACAGGTGTCCCTCCCTAGAGGAGACACTATGTTACTGCGTCTCGCAGGATGCGACCTCTTCACCGTGCACCCACACCGTGTCCAGTTCCCACACTCAATATTCACCCACCCCCAAAGTGAGGTATATGTGTGTGACTGCGCAGCCACTATCCTGATATATATGTATAGTTGTGCACTTGCTGATGTTACCTGCCGAGCGCTCCAGCGCTCGGGCCTGCCAAGGAACTTCACAAAGGATCAGACGTCGCAGGAATTCCAGGAGCACCCTCCGGGGCGATCCCACCCGGTGGGCTGCTGTGCGGCCGAGGTCTGAGCCCAAACCTCTGGGTTGATATTGCATCAGTCTCTGGGTGTATAACTCTCCCGCAGATACTAAAGGGAACTGTCTCCTATCTGAGGGCCTGTCCCTACTTCCGCTCCACTCTACGTGAACTCAGGGCCTAACTGGGCCAGGGGGATGGGGCCTAGTGAAGGGGCTGTCGGCCTCCCTACACACTGAGCGCCTTTCCCTTTCCTCCTCCCGCTCGGTTCTGCCCGGCGTGCTCCCCTGCGCAACCTCTAAACCCTTCCTCCCGTTATGCCCGCCACCCTATTGGCTCCTTGGCATCACCTGGTCTCGCTATGGCTGCTGGGATTCGTAGTCCTGTGCGCTCCACCGTATAGGAGCCGCTCTTCTTTCGCGGGCTTTGCAATCTCGTGCTGCGCATGCGCGACCTCTGCTCCCTCACCACCTCCACGGGCTCACCGTGCATGTGCGAACACCAATATGGTGGCGCCCTACTTCTCGGGTTGCCAAGGAGCCTCCGATGTACCGGAGCACTCCCTACACGCTGCAACCTTCCACCATGCGGAGATAAGGGTAACCTGGGGGACCTGGCTACATCTGTCTTTTAATGTTTACATTCATTAATGTTGTAGTAATTCATTGGTTTGATTGGTTAGTGTTACTATTCATTTTGAGTTGGTTTAGGAATTAATTGGTTTCATTGGTTAATGGTTTAATTAATTCATTGTTGATGTTGTTACTGCTTGTATTCATTGGATTAGCTGGCTACTGTTTTTATTTACTTTATTTAGGTATGCTAATGCAGTGTTTAATAATGGGCAAATAATCTATTATCCATATCTGGATAATAGTTATTTTGCACATTATTGTACTGTATGTGTTAGGGGGGTGTATTTAGTTAGAAATAATGTTTAGTATTTTTGTAGGCCCAACATTGGTACCGCTGGCCCACGGGTACCCCGGGACTCCTGCGGGAACCCCGGGACAGCCGCGGGGTCAGCCGGGGACACCCGCGCGACCCACTGCCTCCCTCGGGGACCCCGCGGGGTCAGCCGGGGACACCCGCCAGCCTGTTGTATGGGTTTTGCGCCTGCAAAAAGGTAAACAGATGAATACATTATTATGACAATATTTGGGGGCATTTGTGGCTTGGTATTGCTGTTGGTTTTTTTAATGTCACTTTCTTATGTGGATGTGATTATTTGTTTTTTTCCTGCTTAATGGTAATAAAATGTTTGCGATTAGTGTTCGTTTGTAGTTAATGTTGTATTATGTTAGCTAATGCGTTTTATGGTTATTTCAGATATTGTTTGAATGTATTTCTTTGTCTTTTAATGTTTACATTCATAAATGTTGTAGTAATTCATTGGTTTTATTGGTTAGTGTTACTATTCATTTTGAGTTGGTTCAGGAATTAATTGGTTTCATTGGTTAATGGTTTAATTAATTCATTGTTGATGTTGTTATTGCTTGTATTCATTGGATTAGCTGCCTACTGTTTTTATTTACTTTATTTAGGTATGCTAATGCAGTGTTTAATAATGGGCAAATAATCTATTATCCATATCTGGATAATAGTTATTTTGCACCTTATTTTACTGTATGTGTTAGGGGGGTGTATTTAGTTAGAAATAATGTTTAGTATTTTTGTAGGCACAACATTGGTACCTCTGGCCCGCGGGTACCCCGGGACGGCCGCGGAGTCAGCCGGGGACACCCACCGGCATGTTGTATGGGTTTTGCTTCTGCAAAAAGGTAAACAAAGAATTTTTTCTAAGTCCTGCTTTTTTTATCACCTGCCTTTAGCTGGTGAGCTTTATTCCGCGCAACTTTCACGTACATAGTTACATAGTTACATAGTAGATGAGGTTGAAAAAAGACTTCTGTCCATCAAGTTCAACCTATGCTAAATTTAGACAACAGATACTTTATCCTATATCTATACTTATTGATCCAGAGGAAAGCAAACAAAAAAACCCATTAAGGGGGGAAATTAATTCCTTCCTGACTCCAAGAATTGGCAATCGGATTAATCCCTGGATCAATATCCTTCCCATGTATACTTATTTGGTATACCCCTGTATACCTTTCCCATCTAAAAATATGTCCAACCTTTTTTTGAACAAATCTATTGTATCTGCCATCACAGTCTCCATGGGTAATGATTTCCACATTTTAACTGCCCTTACTGTAAAGAACCCTTTCCTTTGTTGCTGGTGAAATTTCCTTTCCTCCAACCTTAAGGGATGGCCCCGAGTCCTTTGTACTGCCCGTGGGATGAAAAGTTCTTTTGAAAGCTATTTGTATTGTCCCTGAATATATTTGTATATAGTTATCATATCCCCTCTTAGACGCCTCTTTTCTAATGTAAATAAATCTAATTTAGCTAGCCTCTCCTCATAAGCTAGAATGTCCATCCCCTTTATTAATTTGGTGGCTCTTCTCTGCACTCTCTCTAGTTCCATAATGTATTTTCTTAGGATTGGTGCCCAAAATTGTATTCCATATTCAAGGTGTGGTCTTACTAATGCTTTGTAAAGGGGCATAATTATGTTTACTTCCCTTCCATCCATTGCCCGTTTGATGCAAGATAAGATCTTGTTTGCCTTTGCAGCTACTGCATGACATTGGGCACTATTGCTAAGCCTGTTGTCTACAAGCACTCCTAAATCCTTCTCCATCAAGGATTCCCCCAATATATCTCCATTTAATTTGTAAGTGGCCTTTTTATTCTTGTATCCCAAATGCATAACCTTACATTTATCTGTATTAAACCTCATCTGCCATTTACCTGCCCACGTTTCCTGTCTCTCCAAGTCCTTCTGAAGAGAAATTACATCCTGCTCTGATTCTATTACCTTACACAATTTAGTATCATCAGCAAAGATGGAGACTTTGCTCTCGATCCCAACCTCAAGGTCATTAATAAACAAGTTAAAAAGCAGGGGTCCCAGTACCGATCCCTGAGGTACTCCACTCACGACTTTAGCCCAACCTGAAAAAGTTCCATTTATGTCAACCCTCTTTTGTCTGTCCTTTAACCAGTTTTCATCCAGGCGCATATATTATTACTGAGTCCAACTTTATTTTTTCTTTATACGTACGATAAGTTTGCGTTGCTTAGTGAATCACGCAGAAGGGCAGGATTCAGCACAAACAGCTCATCGTACGAGCAAAGTTGGACTTTGAAAAATTTCCAGGAATAATTCAGTTTTAGAGCGCAAAGTGCCTGTTTGCGCGGCTTAGTGAATAGCACTCGGCGGAACTTCACGTCCTAAGAGCACTTTGCGCTCTTAAAATGACTTATCACTGCTTAGTGCATAGCCCCTATAGCTATTAAGCTGATTGATCTCACCACCAGTTTCTTACCTGGCACCCTCCCCTCAGGGGATCATTTTTTTATTCCTCTTTTAATTCACATGTACATACTTACACTTGTTTCGGCGTGACTACTTGTCAACATTAAAGTTTTGTTATTTTCTGTTTTTACACAGACTTCTCGTCTGTCATTATTGTTATACCCTCATTGGGGTAGTGGGACACTTGTTAAATCAGTGGATATTCATCCTTGCTAATATACTTGTGCACCATGAGTGCGTGCTAATAGGGATCTAGGTGACTCTGTTCACCATTTTTGTTTGTGCCTCAATTTCTCCCTACGCACCTGGAGCCTAATACTAATCTGTATGTTTGGGTATTGAGCGATAACTGTATGTTTGTATGTTTAATAGTTATTTTGCCCATTACTTTACTTTATGTGTTTTTGGTGCTACGGGGGGGATGGGAGGTCATTTATTTAAAATTATTTATGTATTTGTTATTTATTTTTTGTGGCACAGAATTGGTACTGCTGCCAAGCGGTGACCCCCAGACACCTGCGGGAACACCCGAGGGCCACCGCTGGCCTCTAGTATCATTCCTGTGCCTAAAATAATAATAGATGTAATGTATATAAGGGGGTATAGGAGTTGTTGGGGGCACAGGGGGTGGGTGTGTTGTGTATTGCGATGTTTATTGGGGGCAATTGAAACCCAATAAACATGCTAATGTTACTTAACCCCTTCATTGCCTTTGCGGTTAGCCTCTAAGGTAATGAAGTGACTGTAAGTGCATTTTTCCTGGCTCGGATGCATGCTGGGGGTCTCCGGTGCTGGTATTAATGGGTATCAGCTCCGGAGACCCCCGGCATCAATCCAAGGCAGGAAAAGGGCCTGATTTTTTCTAAGTCCCGTATAGCCGCTCAGCCCCAGCTTCTTGCCAACTTTTTTGTGGCGGGGCGTTTTGGAGAACATTTCCCCATTCTAGAGCGACGATCAGCGCCAAGATGCTGATCGGCGCTACTAGAATACAGCGACTTAGAAAACTGGCGAGGGTAGGGCTTCTCGCCAAGCGCGCGGCGAGTTTAAATTTCCGCCTAAAAAAAACGGCACATTTTCCTTATCTTGCCAGCTTTTCGGCACTTACTGAATCGCAGTAGGCATATTTGCCAAAAAACTGGCGAGATGGGGCTTATCGCCGTTTACTGCATAGGCCCCTATATCGGAAGTGATCTCTCATATAATTTGTTCCTTTATACAAAGTCTACTGTATTTACTCTCTTCTGCCTCTATGTACTGTAACCAATTGACAGATTTTTATTACTCACAATCCCGTAACCATGCAGCTTGCTCCAGTTCTGAATAAGACATGGCGAATCATTCATATACAGTTTAACTGTCATGGTAAGGTATGTTTCAGGCACATGGTACTAATGCATGTTTGGCATCCTCGCAGGGAGATTCTTCTGTGTAATGACAATCAAATGTGACCAAGCTCAAACTTTAAACTCTGTTGAATTAGAAGTTGAACAAAGTAATACATTTATACACATTTATAAAATACTAGAGGAAAAAATATAATAGATTACAAAAAACATATGTAGCACCTTTTCCCCCACCCTATGTGAGATGATGTAGGTATTGGTGTATTCTGGTGCTGGTGCATACCTGTGAGGTAGAACAGAAGGCCCCTGAGATCTCTGCGGTGATATAGGGAGACATCAGGATAGGCAATCAGGGATGGTCCATTAGTCAGCGAAGCGCCTCCAGCCCAGGAGGATCCTGGTGCAGCCAGGTTGAACCTCAGAGACAACTCTTCTTGATAGTTCACACTTCAAACATCACACCATAGATGCTATAACTGGGGTTTATTGGGTTCAGTACAACATACAGGCTTCTTTCCCTGAATACAGTACCCCAGGCTTGAGGCCTTGAGCACCCTTCCTCATCATAACTTACCCCCTAACAGGGCAAGGCCTCAGCTCACAGCTATCCAGGAGAGGCTCACTACTGGGTCCTCATAGGAGGGAGTGCAGCACAGAACTAACTCCCTGAAACACTTACTCTAAACTCTAGAGGGAAACCCCCTCCTTCCCAGGGGAGTGGCTTGTTAGTCGGCCTCCTAGCATTCATAGGCCCCCCTTGTAATACAAGGCTACTCCTGAACTTTATTAAGTAACACACATATAACAAGATAACCAGGCCCTGCAGGATTTGTTCCCACCACTGCCCACTCTTTACTGGGACTTACAGTGCTAAAGGGGCCAAAGAAATAGTAGCCTAAGGAGGCTTGGCTACATCCTCCCTCTAGTTTTGAAATCCCGCATGACCCGCATGAGGGTATAACATCCACCACATATTTACTGCACCGACACACTTTATTCAAGCAAATACCCAGTATGTACCTGGCAGATACCTGGAATGCGCCGCTCCTCACCTCTGACAAGCCCCGTTGCGTTTGACTTCCCAGCCTGGGTTCATGCCTGGCTGATGGGCGGCTGATCTGTTAAATGATAATGATTAGGATTTAATAGGCTGCAATGCTTCGCGTGTCTACCAGATGGCATAAATTCATGAATTGTAATGCAGTATATATATATATACTGTGCAGTATTGCAGCCAGCGGGAATAAAATGCTTCAATCCCTGCCTGAAAATACCTCAATGCACTCGGGCAGAAAACAGTCACAAACCTCAATACACCCGGGTATACCCGAATTCGTGGGACTAGCCGAGCTCGAATAAAGTGTGTCGCCAGTGTATACAATGAAAATAAAATGTCAGTCAACATTACAACATGGCATAACAGTACTTTAAGACCATCTGTAATAGTGAGCTGGGTCTGGCTTGAGCATAAGATTCCCTTTACTATCCGATACCGTCACTGAATAGCAGCGCTTGCGCCCAGACCCCCAATATTCTCCACTGTATCAAAGTGGACCCTGCGGCCTACCTGCCAACTTTCATTAAATAGCAGGTTCTGTCTTCCCTGTTGTGCATACTATTGTTGGCCTGCACCTTCATGTAATCTATTATGGCTGCGCACACCCACTCATCCCGGTAAACTTCAGCTGTTCGCAGTAGAGATTCAGGAAGGTAGGGATAATCATACCCTTCCAGTCTAAACTTTTGAACCAACACACTATCAGCGTGACTACTCTTGGTTAAATTATGCCCGTAGGCCTGACCTGGCAATACCCAGTAGATGGATCCTTTCCATAGAGGCACACTAACTGATTCCTCTCCCTCTGGTTTTGAGAAAAGGCTTGCCTCCATTTTTGTACAGCGCACCCGCATAATTTCTGCCTCCTGCAGAATTTCATAGAACTGGCTCTCCTTCCACCAATGATCGGTCTGGGAACCCCTTTCCAGCACAAACTGGGTCAGTTTTAGATGCGGCACATATCCCCTAAATAGTGGGTCCCACCACGGTAGAGGTTCCGCCCCTTCAGACACTTTAACCATCACAATTGGGGTAACCGTCACACAAGAGGGGGCCACAGCCATTACCGGGGAAATAGGTAGAGGGGACCGGGCCCTGTATCGGTTGTCACAATTAACTCCTCAGGGTCTGAAGTCAGTTCCCAGGGCTCCAAGGGAGCCTGCTCAGCGTCCATACTTTGGGAACTGCGGCTCCCATACGGATTTCGGAATCGAGCAGGTGCTGAAGCATTATCCAGAAATCGGGCTGGTAGCTCTTGGACGACTGTCTAGCCATCTCTATCAGTCTTTGGAGAAACCCGTGGATATCGGGAAGTCCCCCAGAGTTCTGCAGGGTCTTAGATGTCTCCGCTCCAGGGCCCTGGAGGCGAAGGTACGGTGCGTGGCATTCAGAGCACCGGGAAGTGGATCCCAGTGCATGCCCACCCGTTCACACAATGGGCAGACCAACCGGAGTGAGTTCTCCCCATCGTGGGGCAGTAAAAGCAGCACTCCGTGGAGAACTAAGTAAGTGCCTTTTTTCTCATCCATCGTCGCAGCTATTTGGGAGGGAGCGAGTAGGAGTGCATCTGTGCAGCAATACTACTACCTGCGACTGTGGCTAACTCCCCACATCCGCGGCTCGAAGCAGATAGATATGCCTTCAGCTCCTCCCTCTGGTAATGCAATAGTAGGGCTGTGGAGAAAAGGGTGTGACTTGGCTTTCGGGCCAATCCCGGATAATTCTGCCAGGATGGCACGGCTAGGCTTTGCACCAACCCAGCAATTTGCAACAGAGTCTTGCAACTTTGCACAAGCTGCCAAGTGGTCTCCTGTTTTTGGCGGGAACCACCATTTTACATTGATAAAGCACATGATACGGGTCCCTTTTCGGGTGCTGTGTTAGCATGGCTGCAGCTGCTCAAACAGAGGTTCACTTGCATGTAGATTGAAGAGTTCCTTCTTTTCCTCCTTGCTGCAAAAGTCAGTCCTGATTCTATCTCAGCAGTGCCTCCATTTGTAGCACCTTTTCCCCCACCCTATGTGAGATTATGTAGCTACTGGTGTATTCTGGTGCTGGTGCATACCTGTTAGATTGAACAGAGATCTCTGCGGTGGTATAGGGAGACATGAGAACAGGTTATCAGGGATGGTCCAGCGGTCCAGGAGGATCCTGGTGCAGCTCAGGGGCAACTCTTCTTGATAATTAACACATCAAACATCACACCAGAGTTGATATAACTGAGGTTTATTGGGCTAAGTACAGCATACAGGCTTCTTTTCCTGAAGGCAGTACCCCAGGCTTGAGGCCTTGAGCACCCCTCCTCAACATACCTTACCCCCTAACAGGTTAAGGCCCCAGGCCCCTCCTATCCAGGAGAGGCTTACTGCTGTGTCCTCATAGCAGGGAATGCAGCACAGAACTAACTCCCAAAAACACTTACTCTAAACTCTAGATGGAAACCCCCTCCTTTCCAGAAGAGTGGCTTGTAAGATGGCCTCCTATAAGTCATAGCCCCCCACCCCCTTGTAATACCAGGATACACCTGAACTTTATTAGGTAGCACACATATAACAATACAACCATGCCCACTCTTTACTGGGACTTACAGTGCTAGAGGGGCCAGATAATTAGTAGCCTAAGGAGGCTTAGCTACACATAGAAAACACAGTTCTTCATTAAAGCTACTGAAAGAGAGGGTATTTATTGCAAAGAGAATCCACATTGATCTGTATGTTGAAGTCCAATCTCAATTGCCTTGTCAAATACCAATATTATCATGTTCAATGCCAGAGATTCTAAAATGTTTAGGAGATCATTGGTGACTCATTGAAATGTTTAGCAATTTAAATTCATTAATCATTCTTCAAAATTGCATTCACATGTTCTATTGCCCTGAATTTAAATTGTCTTCTGGTTTTTCCTACATACTGTAGATCAAGTTACAAGGACATACTGCAACATAATTAAGACCTATTTATTTGCAATAAAAAGCTTTAACAGTATACTTTTTAAATTTGCATCGGGTCCATTACATATACACCACAGGGAAAATTCCCTTTAGGAATATTTTTATGATTGCCTAACCATCAAGTATCTGAAGGCGTCTTACCAAAATGACTTTAAAAGAATGTCTTTGAGATATGTAGACTGTGTACCTATCATTTGTGTATAATCACGTAAGACTGCCTTCAGATCCTAAATAACCCTGTTTATCTAATATCCTACACAAGTCATTCCAATGTGTTAAATAACCTGTGATGAATCTTATAAGACCTCATCGAAAATAGAAGATCAGAACATGAAATGTTTTGCTTGCAATTAACCTCTATTAATAGATTAATTTGATCAGCCTCTAGCTTTAAGTCGCTGTGTCATCTCTCGTAATCTTATTTCAAAAGTCTGGACATCACTACAATTTCTCTTGAATTGCAGGAATTGTCTGATTGGTGTAACTTTAATCAAAGAGGACATTTATTGACTTTTAGCATATGTAGCCCTCTTTCCCCCTTACTAAAGAGACTACCGGTACTGCCGTTACCTGTTGGCTCACAGAAGGCCGGAGCCTCTGCCACTGGGAGCCTAGGGTGCATGGATATCCATCTCGATGCAGCGCCTCCACCTGAAAGGAATCCTGACGCAGCAGGATAAGCCCCTCCCAGGAACAATATCAGTAATACACACACACGTCTGTATATATAATAACAACCTTTACTATACACCATCAACAGTACCCTGTACCACACAGTATAACAACCCCCAACTCAGTACACCAATGAGTGTCCCCAAAGTACATTAGGTGCTAGGCACCAATACCATGATGTCCTTTTCCGCAATGTTCAGGCCCACCCAAAAGTGTAGGAAGTAGTGCTACCCCGTGAGTTGTTGGTGCACTTTGTGAGGTACCTGCCGAGTACTCCAGTACTCTGCGGCCGACTTAACGATGGGGATCCGCTGATCCAGCGATATCACCGTCCACGATGGCGTCCACCTCGGCGCTGGGTGGTCTCCGGTAGGAGGGTCCCACCTTTAAGAGTCTGTGTTTATAGGTGGTCTGATCCCAGACCAAAGGGAGAAATCACCGCGCGGCGTCTTCCTCTGTGTCCTTGACACTACCCAGTAAATGGGGAAGCGTCTCTATGTAGGGCCTTCCCTGAAGCAACAACAAGCTCACTTGAGTGGGGCATACCTGGGACCCTGGCCTAATCTGAGTGCCACTGACACTCAGACCCTACGTTCCCCTTCTCTGTTCTGGCTCCTTCTGGCGTGGTCCCACTCAGCGCGCCAAATGTATCTATCTCGCTGCCAAGATCCTAGCAACCCTATTGGCTGTGGTGCATCACCTGACTAATAGCCCCTGGAGCTGCTGGGAGCTGTAGTTCCCTTGCGGAGCCCTGGGTGTAATGTCCGCCGCTATGCTGACTCCTGCGCATGCGCGAGGTGGAACAAGATGGCCGCCACACCTGACGAAGGATTCAATTATCCGAAACACGCGTTGTGTGTGCAGATACCTGGACCAGAAGTTGTGTGTCTACTCGAGGACACCATAGCTTGCGCCTGCACTGACAGTGAACAGTCCTGTAGACCGGACGCGGCGAACAGGAGCACACTGCACCGGAGAGCGGGAGGTTAACGTCGGCGTCCCTGAGCAGTTTTTTTAGCGAATTGTTGTCTAACATTCTTTGCCAAATAAACGTATTTTTATTCATCTGTGTGGCGCGGTCTTCCACAACAGGCGCCATGAGTGGTCTATCCATGATGTACAGAGGGAGAAGGAGCATGACTGAATAGCAAGAAGGAGAGAAAGAAAATAAAGATATCAATAGTACTACCCAGTACCACACAGGCCCGTGTGAGTACATATTGCGTTATACTCTTATCACTGTTTAACTGTTTTTTGTAATTTTCTTACTGAACACATCAATAGTCCGGAGTATCTCCCAGAAAACACAGAAAGTGGTAGATAAACACTGCACTCACAATTTTTTATGGTGATGGAAGATTCTGCAGGAACAAAATGTCAGCTTCCTTCAATATTGAGTAAATTTCAGTTATTCTTAAGTTCAGCTGAGGTATTTTTTCTGGTGAGCCTTGATATTCTATACTAAATACAAATATACACATAGGGACACATAGTGCACATAGGGACATATTTTCAAGTCAATGGGCTGCAAGTTGTCTTCCACTGCTAGAAGGTGTCATATGAAAGGACTGTTAAATAAATATAGGCCTGTACCTATTTACTGTATGTTGTAAGAGACTGCTCTGTGATGCAGATCTATTCAGGGGATGAACTGTCCATAACTGTGCAGTGGATGAACAGACCTAATAAAAGTAGTGGTTCTGTACGTGACATGTTTTACATTTATTTACCATTGGGGTTAATGGCAAATAAATGGGGTACCATTGGGGTAAAGCTATTCTAATCCATAACACAATATTTATGCTTATAAAGTAGAATGGGTTATACAAAGTGGTCTTTAAATAGGCAGTAGAACCAATAGTTTGTGACTAGAAATACATTTTTAGTACTGATACTATTGGATAGTAAATAAAACAAGTAGTGGTCACCCCATGAACGCTCAATGATGAGAAAGGGACGGCGCTGTCATGCTGTTAACATGCTGGTGCCAGTAGGTGCAATAATAGTGGCTACATTATTATTGTTTATTTGTAAAGCACCAACATATGCCGCAGCGCGGTACAGTGGGGGAACAGAGTGACATCAATTGCATAAACAGAATGACAATCAAGCACAAACAGATACAGAAGGTAATGAGGACCCTGCTGTTGAGAGCTTTCAATCTAGAGGGAATAAGGGGTAATGTAGAAACAAAAGATAAAGTGGCGGCACATTGTGGAATTGGAGTGTGCCTCAGGCTGGGGTATGGTTCAGCCGCACCGCTGGATCTATTGAGCTTTAGTGGTGTGGATTTTAGGGGGTGTTAGATAGCATGGAGTTTGGTTCAGCCGCTCTGCTGTTACCAATATGGTTGGGAGGTGGATGTTAGGAGAATGCCAAATAGGCTTCCTTCAAAAGGTGATTTTGAGAGTTTTTAAATGTTTAAAAGCTGAACGAAGAGTCTTTTTGTACGTGGTAGGGAATTCCAGAGAGAGGGGGCAGCACCAGAGGACTCTTAGAGATGGGATGTGAAGGGACATAATAAGACAGGAGGAGAGGTGGATGTCGTGGGAAGAACATAGGGTGCGTTTAGGGATTGTTTGTGGTGTGAGGGCTGAGATGTAAGGTGGGGTCAGTGTCATTGAAAGCTTTGCAAGTCAGAACTAGGGTTTAAAATGTCATTCTAGACCATATGGGAAGCCAGTGTAGGGATTTGCATAGTGGAGCAGCAGAAGGGGAGAAGTACAACTGTAAATGGCCATCTTAGCATGCACACTGTACCACACATTTTGACAAATTGTATTCTACGAGAAACAGAATGACAGCACTCAAAAGTATGTATCCTCTATTGGACCATAATGTGAGAGGTACTGAGAAAGTTTATGATTTACATCAACTGATTAGCTCCTTGGGGCATTGTCAGACTAGATGGGCAGATTTTTTTTTTCCCAACATGTTTTTGTATTAGTATCATTTGCTATTTTGTACACACACACACACAGAGAATATGCTGTACTTATAAATAATGATGCGCTTATTCATAATAGTAATAATTATTATGTACTCTCACATGTCTCCAGTAGACTCACAGTCAAACATGCTCAGATACATAATGTACACCTCCCCATTTGTAAATGATTTGACATTTTACTAGTGCCCTGTAATTTCCATTATACAATGCTATAAATGAGGATTTCAGTCAAAAGCGAAGAGATATAGATGACAGCCGGTGCTAATGAAATAACATTTTAGAATACGGCCAGTTACAGCAGGTGAGGATGTTCCTGTAGAGAAGAAAAGTTGTTAGTGAAAATAAGTGTCACAGCAGTAGAGAAAGATTGACTTCCACTTCGTGCAGTGAAGTGATTTAGAATTTTGATCTCTCAGATAAGCCTTCAAGGGAAAAATATATAAGTTTCAGTCTCTCAATATATAATAGTTTTTTTATTGTTCAACAAGGCTTTATTTTTACATTGTGCGCTGTGCAGAAACCTGAAGAAAAGTAATAAAATGGTGAATCATACCAAAGTCTCTTTTGTGAAAAATGTCCTTCTTAATAATATGACATTTTTAGACAAGTGTTGCTGCTTCCAATTTATCCTATAACCATAGGTACCTATATGCCGTTTGTCAGATTAATTTCCTAGCTTTCTGGGTATGAAATGCTGTCAATGTATTTAATTGCTAACTTCTCTTAGTACAGTATATACTAAACACAGACCCGTTTTTTGTACTTCGTAACACATTTGTTGCAGGAATACAGCGCATTGCACTTTCATATGACGTGGGCCCCTAGCTAAACAGTTGTCTCGCATCAATCATTGCCATTGTTTGGAAAAAATATATTACTGGATTAACAAATGCAACTAAAACATGTATTGTGTGTAAGTGCTTGTTCCTTGTTCAAGGACACCATGGAATGTCAGGAGGAGGCTTCTTTTTATTAATGCTTTGTACAGGTCCTATGCTATTTATGTGTTCAATAGAATTTGAAGCACCTGAGTCATTCCTAACAGCATTGTGCTTGTTTCTCATTTGTACTTTTGTACTGATATTTGAACATAGAGGTGACAGACTGATAAATTATGTAAATTTCACCACTGCTCCACAAGGAAATATTCTTTTAGAGAGGATTATTGTTTCAGCAAATAAAAAGAATAAACAAAATGGGATGCAGATGTGTTGGTTTTGGGAGATATGGCACATGCTTCTATGTTTTAAAGCAGAGAAATTTATATATATTTTGGATTTTTTTTTTTTTTCACATATTTTTAAAATAAGGCATATTTATTTGCTTTCCACAGTAATATATTCTCTACTTGTAGATAGCAATTATGGGATCATATGCCAGACATATCTCCTAGCTACAATGATGATACAAAACAGTAGCACAAGATATATCAACTAAAACCCCATTATTTTTATTGGAATTTCTCCCTCGGATAAAATGGCTGCTGTTTTAGCACCAGGGAGCTTTGGTACTATATGTACCCTTTTCAAAACAATATATCTTGTGGTGCGTGCTAAAGCCACAAAAAGCTATACCTTAAAAACTATTACATTCCTCATAAACTACATAAACTATTTCTGTTGTAGTTGTGGGTGTTTTTCTGTGTTCCCTGTGGAACATTTTTACGCCCACATTTTCTATGCCAAAAGGTCCATCCAAATTGTACTTGTTCCCAGTTGGTCTCCTCCCTCTGCACCTATGATGAGACATTCTGGGCTCTTCCATTCTACCCCCTACTCTACTGTACATGTTCTCAAGGTGGACCTTCTACGGTCAAAGCTACTAACCTTGCCAATAGTGTTGTGCCTATTTATTGAACTGCTGCTGGGGTGTCTGCTGTTCTCTGATGTACAGCAAATAAACACAAAATGGTGTAATGTGGCATTATAGTTGTTGCACAGTTTGGGAACATATTCGAGAAAATGGGGAGAATCATAACCATGTGTTTCCTTACTTTACGTGCTTGATGAAGACCTATCATGTTACTTTTACATAGTTGTTTGTAATTAATCCTTATTGACAATACATTTGCTTATTTATAATAAACATTGTTCTTAAAATGAAATACTTTAAAGGAGGAGTCTAATTTAAATGTCCTTTTTTCCACATTTAAATTTTACTTACTTTGATAGATCTTTACTTGCTCTTCCATTTTTTTTTTAATCTGGTGCTCCATTCAGGAGATATGTGATTGAAATAATGTGTCTGGTAGGTTTAAAAAATAATTAAATAAATAGGACATGCACGGGGGGGGGGGGGGGGG
This sequence comes from Ascaphus truei, assembly GCF_040206685.1. Classification (NCBI taxonomy): domain Eukaryota; kingdom Metazoa; phylum Chordata; class Amphibia; order Anura; family Ascaphidae; genus Ascaphus; species Ascaphus truei. The sequence goes on from NC_134486.1 coordinate 162,774,157, forward strand.
GCAAGATACTAACATTGGAAGAGCTAAACTCATATAGGCTTCGGGAGGATTGCTGCTTTAAATATATTTGTGCAGTCTAGTGCCCCTGGCTATACCGTTTTCTTTTGTCCTAACATTATAAGTCCTAATAGGAACAGGCAGTGTTGGGGTTAAACTCCTGCACAGACACCTAGCATATTAGTTGCAGACTGGATAGGATACAATGTTATCCTATCCAGGTGCAGGCCTAACGGCAGTTAGGAGTGTCATGCCTGGAATGGTACTGACTGGAACACATGCCAGTGGTGCGATGCCTGTCAGTACCCGAACCTGCCCTGTTATGGGGCAGGGTTACAAACCCCTGCAAGCCCTGCAAGATGGAGGCACATTCCTGGAAGATCTGAGCTAAGAACCTGTCCTGTTGAACCTCCCTATACCATCTAAAGAACACTCCATCTGCTGTGAGCCTACAGGTATGCACAACCACACTGGGAACATGTGGCACTTATCCCAGAAGAGCAGGTCCCCCGTAGGAGGGGACGGGGAGGGGGGGGGGGGTGTTGGATAAGGGTGCTACATTTGTTTCAATGTATTCCTTCATTTATGGCCTTATTCATGTAACTGCAAAGTGGATATTCAAGTCAGTGGTAGTTCAAGTCAGTGGCTCGTAGGCCTAGATACATCAAACTCCATTAAAACGGAGTCAATATTCAGTAGATCAAACCTTCAATAAAAAATGCCTCCTGTGTATGAAGGCGTCATGTATATTGGTGTTAACGTCCATTTAATTTAATTTAATTGTAGTGAACACTGGAACGGGTGTGATAACCTTTATGTAGACTTGATGCATGTGTCCCATAGTTCGATGATTGAAATAAAGTTTGACACATTGCATCATGTTGACTACCTGATGAATCCAATTTAAATTCAAACAGAATTATGTGTATCTTTTGAATTATAACTAGTGTTAGTAACTATAATTGTTAGTGTAATAATATTTATAATAGCCATGCCATGGAAATAATACAGTTTATTAACCTACACAGTATACAATAAAATATCCCTGCAGCATCTAATACATTGTTGGTCAATACATAGCAACTTCATTCTGTGCCAACAATATAAAAAGACATTTTATTATTCACACACATAGATCTTGACGCTTTGGTGGGGGGGGGGAGGCACATAGAAACATAATTTTTTAGTACGTACTATCTGCATATCTGTATACCTAGTGCTGGCCATTTCTGTGTGCCAAAAACAAGAAAAACAGACTATGCCGATGGTGCAGATTCAGAAACTTCAGGTTAGTACAAAAGGTCCAAACATGCAAACCTAGCATTTCTGTGCTTCAATTTAGCATCAGAAAAGCTGTTTGCGACGCTTACTGTAGGATTCTGAGACATGGAAAAACAAAAATAAATCACCATAACAAAATTAAAACTAACAGAAACAAACAGACTTGCATACTGCTAGGTACCATAAGATTAAATAAGGGAAATTTAGGTGGAGAGTACGTAGAGCAAATTCATCAGGGGTTGTTGCATGTAGCTGGAGCCAGCTCTGCGGTGCGTTGGCAGCAGAGAGTCCAGGCTGGAGCATGCAGGTGGGGCAGTCTGGCGATCCCAGGTCGGGGCAGGCAGCAAACAGAAGAATGGTCAATCAAGCCAAAGGTCAGAGCAGGGAGCAGGCAGCAGTGAAAGAGGTCTAGCCAGATTCAGTACCAGGTGTTGGGAATAATCATCAGGGAGCTTCCAAGTAGTAGTGGAACAGGATTACCTGCCTCCAGGCAAGCAAACTTGTTGTGAAGCAAAGGACAGGGCTGGTGCCTTCTTATAGGCCATGAAAAGTTATGTGATGCAATCAGCACAGCTGACTGCTAAGGGGCTGACAGGTAGTGACTTTTTTGACTCCCACTACACATTTGCCCTATGACTGCAGTGCATATATGCACGGCACGTGCAGGAAATTCCTGTAAAATGATGAGGCTGAGAAGATACCTAAATAAACCAGTTAATGGGCTGAGCTTGGGAGGAAAGTATATGGCCAGGGTCGGCTGGGAATATTGCGGGACTCGGTGCAGACATGTAGGGCGGAGCCTTTACCTTTTCCTTCCTGCAGGGTCCCTCATCATGGCGCCTCGACGTCACATGCCGTCGCATTGCCATGACGACATGATGTCCCATTATCATGGCAACGCAACGCCATTTGACATCACGGCTGCATGATGAGGGCCCCAGCAGGAAGTGATGGGGAGGAGAAGGTAAAAGTATTATACAGGCCTCACGCTCTGCACCAGCAATCAGTTTAATTGTTGTGGGGAAGAGCGCAGGGCCTCTGTAACCGCGGGGCTCGGTGCAGTGGCGTCGATAGCACCGCCATCAAGCCGGAACTGGATGAGGCATAGTGGCAACCAAACAAACATCTTTAACATGCTCTTTATCTGAGAAAGTACTGTCTGGCGTTGAATCAAGTAAGAGCCCTCTAAAGTGTCCAAGGAACAGATTTACAGTAAAACCATTTACTGCTTATAGTGTTATAAAGTTGCCCATTTAGGACTAGATCCACAAAACGTTGTTAAAACAGGAACAAATGTTATGTTTACTGTACTAGCATTATATGCTCAAAGCTAATTATATGCAAAAACATGAACATAATGTCACATTATTGGCGTTACACTTATCCAGACAAGAGAGAGGAGAGAGAAGTAATGCCAGGAAATAATACTATTTTGTTTAAATGTTGCTTAACTGATGCTTCTTCTCTTCCAAATTTTATAAAGAATTCAGAAATATCTTGGGTATTTTGAAATAGTATTTTAACAGAATTGTCAGATAAGTGGGAATTCAGCTGCTTTTCTACTACTGTTGACATTTCATTTTAAGTACCAATCAAGAATACGTTGTGAATCCATTTGTGTTAGGTAGTGTCAATAGCTCCAAAATATTTCTTATTTTAAAATGCATTGATGTGGCGCTGAATTACATTTTTAACCTCCTGCTTTCTCGTTTGACGATTATTTGCACACAGATTGCCAACATATCAAGCACATTATTGTTCACTCTTTGCATCCACAGCGCATGTTTTTGTGCAAAGCCAATGACTTTGTAACTTGTTTTTAGAATCGTCATATCTGGACCTTGCCTAGATTTAAGACAAGAAGATAGAAGATCGATGCCAGCGCGGCTCCTATAGATGTCAGACTCACCAGGTAGGATTGTAAAATCAATTTATTAAACTACATAAAACAGATACTAACAAGACATGACTAGGAGACCAACTCCCATGCGTTTCGGGCAAGTTTGCCCTTTCTCAAGGAGTGTAACAAGCATGAAGGGAGGGTGTTATTTATACCTCCCTTCTACTAATTGACTAATGTGTTGCACCTAATTGGAAAATTATGCAAATTTCAACACATTGGACTCAAACTCGTTAGTCACATATATATATACAAATATAATAAAATAGTTTGATATGCAGACTATGGTATAATTATCATAGTACAATAGTCTGCAATGGTATAATACCTTAAATCATAATATGTATGAATTCTACATATGTAGTGTCCACAAATTACATAGAAAAATACATGTGGAAACATCATTGTTGATTATTAAGTAAGTATATAATGCTAACCAATCAAAACCACTTGATTAGGGCAAGGCATATATTATGTACATATATATATATATATATATATATATATATATATATATATATATATATATATATATATATATATATATATATATATATATATGTATATATATATATAAATATCTCTCTATACAGGATATCACCTTACAAATGCTCCACATAAATGACAAATACAGATTCAACAGTAGAAGTATAATGAATATATAATTCCATTAATATATTGTATAATGCTTATGATGTTGGAAAGAAAGAACACAGGGAAGGAAGGGAGCACAGGGGAGGGGGGGCAGGGGAGGTGGTGGTTGGAGTGGTAAGGGAGGGGTGTGTGGGAGGGGGGGGGGAGTGTGTGAGGGTTGTAAGGAAGAAACATGGAATACAGTAATACCCATTAGTAACCCTAGTGTAAGATCACAGAAAAACCTTCAGGTCCCATTCTGTATTGAGGCCTTTAGGTATTTATGTGTCGATGGTGAAGATCTAGAACGTTTCACGTTGGTAAAGAGCCCTGGATCGATCTCCACCTCGTTTGTGGGGTCTAATATGTTCAAGAATTACACATTTTACATTTCTGAGACTACCTGACTGGCATTCCATAAAGTGATTAGACATGGGACGTGTAATGTCCAAATTATTAATATGTCTAATATGTTCTAACATCCTTATTTTAAATAAGCGGGTTGTTAGACCCACATATCGTTTATTGCATCCGCAGGTGATCATGTATATTACATGATCCGTGTTACACGTCACAAATGAAAGGATTCTGTATTCTTTAGTTTGTTCAGTGTTAGTGAAACTTTTACATTTTTGGACATATTGACATATTTTACATTTCCCGCATTTAAAACACCCTATTAGATCTGGGAATAGCATGTTTTTGTTGTATTTGTTCTTGTCTGAGATCATACTTGGTGAAACTAGGCTGCCCAGTGTGTGTGCTTTTTGAAAGACAAATGTTGGGTCCATAGATACCATGTCCTTTAAGAGAACATCTGTATTGAGAATGGCCCAGTGTTTCCTAATTATTGATTTGATGTTCATAGCTTGACGGCTATATGAGTGATAAAGAATGGTGGTTCACATTGATTTATGTCATTCTGTTTAAATGTATTGTTCTGTTTTGTATGAGCAAAGCTGGAGAGATCAGTATTGATAAGATCATCCCTAGGTTTATTTCTGGCCTTAGTATATGCCCATTGCACTGATAGTGGGTCATAGCCTCTATCTAAAAATCTTTTAATGAGATCATAGGAACTATTGTCAAAGTGTTCCATCGTAGAACAGTTCCTACGTAAATGAAGGAACTGTCCATAGGGTAATCCTTTAAGTAGATTTGGGCTATGGCAACTAGATGCGTGCAAAAGTGTATTCCTAGAGTTGGGCTTCCGGTATATGTTGGTATATACTCGACTATCCATACCTACATACAGACACAAGTCCAAGAATTGTATGCGGTGATGGTGAAAGTGATATGTGAATGACAGATTATAAGTGTTGGTGTTGAGATAAGTGAAGAAGGCATACAGTTGTGAGACTGTGTCAGACCAAACTATAATGAGAAAATCTATATAACGGTGATATGTGATAATGTGATGTCGATAAGGGTTCCTATCTCCAAACACATGGGTATTTTCCCACCACCCCATGAAGAGATTGGCATAGGAAGGCGCAAATGATGATCCCATGGCGGTCCCACATGTTTGGAGATAGAAACCCCCATCCAACATAAAATAATTGTGAGTGAGGAGGAATCTGATGGCATTCAGCAAAAAGGTGATCTGAGCTGGAGCAAGTGTGGCATCAGATTCCAAAAAGTGTCGTGCAGCAAGTAGACCATGTTCATGTGAAATAATAGTGTAAAGCGAAGACACATCTAACGTGACCCAAAGATGTGATGGTGACCAAGTAAAATCAGAAAAACTAGATAAAACGTGTGAGGTGTCTAAAAGGTAGGAAGGAAGTGAAGTGACTAGAGGTTGAAGAAAGTGATTAACGTATTGTGAAAAGTGCTCCCCCAGTGAACCAATACTAGAAACAATGGGTCTACCTGTGCGGTGGAGAAGGGACTTGTGAACTTTAGGGAGGTGATGGAATATGGGTAGAACCGGGTGAGTACTATGTAGATATTCATATTCTTGTACAGAGAGTACTTGAAGGATCCTGCCAAACTCTAATAGTTCATATAATTCTAATAGGAAACCCTGAGTTGGATCCATACTGTATGTAACTTGGTATAGGATTTGTCATCATGGAGTTGGCGTAAGGCCTCTTCTACATAGTAAGCATAGTCTAGGACCACCACTGCTCCCCCTTTATCGGCATTCTTAACCACAATAAGATTATTTTCTTTTAAAGATTGAATAGCTTGTCTTTGTGTGAAGTTCAGATTGTTTGAACTTTGAACAACATTTTTGGTTGTGGTAATACCTTGGGAGAGCAGTAGTAGATCCCGTTCCACGGCTGATTGAAACACATTGATTGCATGACCTGTGAAATACATGGGATGAAACTTAGATTTGTTTTTGAAACCTGACGATTGGCTACCCAGAAAGTTTTGTGAATCATATCCAGTCTCTGGTTGATCATTCAACAGCTCTAGCAAGTCCTGTATATGACAATTATCACGAAATGTGAACTGCTTCTTAATATCAAAAATTGGAATTGGACATGGTTCTTCATTATTTGATATTACGTTGTGGACATTGGGTCTCATGGATACTGTCTGTAGATCACCATGGTTAGGTATAGGTATTGAACTGTCTTTGTGCTTGAAAAAACTTTTGAGAGTTAACTTCCTAGTGAACCGGTGAAGATCCACTATACTGGAGAATAAATCAAAATTTCTATCCGGTGCAAATGTAAGTCCCAAATTCAACACACTCAGTTCAGATTGTGACAGTGTGTATTTAGAGATATTTAGAATGTTTGTGTCTTCTAATTTCAGTGCCTCATCTTTTTTGCAGGGGCCACCCACCAGCTTATTCCTGGATCTTCTTCTCCGTCTGTGTCGTTTTTTGACTGCTGGCGTCCAGATGTATTCATGGCATATGTCTGTGTTCTCCGTGGTAGAAGAATTTCTTCATTGGAAGATGCTCCGGATTCAGTACCTGAGAAGGACACACTTGGAGGGATATGTTCAGAGTCTGAAATATCTGATTCTATATTTTTTCCTGTGTGTGCATCTGATTTTGAATTTTTCCTGAGTATTGATTTGGGTTTAGAAGTAATTTTCTTATTACTATTGTGATTCATATTCTGTGGATTTTTCTTAAAGGTTGTTTTGCTCGTATGTGGTTTCTGCCAAAGATAAATTTGTTTTTTTCTGATAATCAATTTTGTCCCTTTCATATTTGGTTTGTTTGGCCAGCATTATACTTTTTTCTAGATTTGTAATTCTCTGTGATAGTAATTTGTCCATATCTTTGAACCGGTCTATATGGGTGAAAGCCTGCAATTGAGATTGTAGATCTATAACATGCTTGTGTGCAGTGATTTTCTTTTTGGATTTGTGTTGAATAATTAATTCAATTAATTTAAAGGAACACTGGTCCAAAATTAGGTTCTATTGTTTCTCAAATTCGTGTGTTTCAAATCCAAATGATGGAGCTTTTGTCATTCGGAGACCTCCAAAATTCTCCAGTGTAACAATGTCCCACCATAATTTTAAATCATGCGATATACATTTTTCTAAACGAAAAAATTGCACTTTAAGATCTTGTATATCCTCACATAGAATATTACAGTCCTGATCAAAAAAAGACTCAGCTTTTTTGGTGCTAGCTGCCAAATTAAAACAATTAAAGGCAAAATGAGAATTTAAATCTTGTGGAGACACTGTAGGTATATCCATACTGAATAATTTTCAAAGTATAATGTGATGTCAATTGAGTATTGAGTCCAGCAACAGTGTAGAAGAACAAGGAGTCAAAAAAGAAACACTTAAAAGTATCACATCGATGAAATAAAATCCAGGGTTAATATTACCTGCTGGAACACTGGTGAGTCTGTGAAGATAGATGATATAAGTATCCAGGTGTAAATCCAAGTCCAGGCGGTGTGGATATGCAGACCAAGAAGAACTGACTGGCGACTCCAGGATAAACACCTTATGGCTATTAGCCTGTATATGGTTGATAAGTAGGGCAAGGAAAAAAGTCTAATGGATGTATGGGGTTGCGGCTGTGTGCAGTCCCGTTCTCAATCTATGGCGAGCGGCTGCAGATGCGACAGCTAACGGATGGAGTGGATACTCACGATGGTCCGTCCCCTCTGCTCACGACTGCACTTTCCCCTCCAGGGGTGAAGGACGTACTTCACTTGCGCGGCCACGATTCGGATGTAGACAAGAAGATAGAAGATCAATGCCAGCAGACTCACCAGGTAGGATGGTAAAATCAATGTATTAAACTACATAAAGCAGATACTAACAAGACATGACTAGAAGACCTCCTCCCACGCGTTTCAGGCAAGTTTGCCCTTTCTCAAGGAGTGTAACAAGCATGAAGGGAGGGTGTTATTTATACCTCCCTTCTACTAATTGACTAATGTGTTGCACCTAATTGGAAAATTATGCAAATTTCAACACATTCGACTTAAACTCGTTAGTCACATATATATACAAATATAATGAAATAGTTTGATATGCAGACTATGGTATCATTATCATAGTACAATAGTCTGCAATGGTATAATACCTTAAATAATACTATGTATGAATTCTATATCTAGTGTCATGCACAGATGCACACACAGGAAAAAATATAGAATCAGATATTTCAGACTCTGAACATATCCCTCCAAGTGTGTCCTTCTCAGGTACTGAATCCGGAGCATCTTCCAATGAAGAAATTCTTCTACCAGGGAGAACACAGACATATGCCATGAATGCATCTGGACGCCAGCAGTCAAAAAACGACACCGACGGAGAAGAAGATCCAGGAATAAGATGGTGGGTGGCCCCTGCAAAAAAGATGAGGCATTGAAATTAGAAGATTAGAAGACACAAACATTCTAAATATCTCTAAATACACACTGTCAATCTGAACTGAGTGTGTTGAATTTGGGACTTACATTTGCACCGGATAGAAATTTTGATTTATTCTCCACTATAGTGGATCTTCACCGGTTCACTAGGAAGATAACTCTCAAAAGATTTTTCAAGCACAAAGACAGTTCAATACCCATACCTAACCATGGTGATCTACAGACTGTATCCATGAGACCCAATGTCCACAACGTAATATCAAATAATGAAGAACCATGTCCAATTCCAATTCCTGGAATTATATGAACTATTAGAGTTTGGCAGGATCCTTCAAGTACTCTCTGTACAAGAAAATGAATATCTACATAGTACTCATCCGGTTCTACCCATATTCCATCACCTCCCTAAAGTTCACAAGTCCCTTCTCCACCCCCACCCCCCCAGGTAGACAAATTATTTCTAGTATTGGTTCACTGGGGGAGCACTTATCACAATACGTTAATCACTTTCTTCAACCTCTAGTCACTTCACTTCCTTCCTACCTTTTAGACACCTCACACATTTTATCTAGTTTTTCTTTTTTTGTATGTCTTTATTTATATAGCGCCATAAATGTACATAGCGCTTCACAGTAGTGATACATATAATATAAATAACAAATAATATAAATAACATATCATGGGAATAAGTGCTTCAGACATAAAAGTAACATTAAGGAAGAGGAGTCCCTGCTCCGAGGAGCTTACAATCTAATTGGTAGGTAGGGAGAACGTACAGAGAGTAGGAGGGAATTCTAGTAAGTGCATCCGCAGGGGGCCAAGCTTTATGTATCATGTGTCCATGATTATCCCTCCTTTTCCTTCCCTTCCTTCCTTCCCTGTGTTCTCCCTTTCCAACATCATAAGCACCCAAATCGTAACAAAATTAAGTAAATAGTTATCTTACATGGGTGTTATTCCCAAAATTCAACATTTGTATAGTATTGTGCAGCCCTTTATGAAGTTCAGAATTACATTCTTTGGATTCAAATGCTTCTTGTTTGATCATATATGAAAACAAACCACTTTTCGGGAACCTTTCCTTGCTAAGGCTTGCAGTCCCTCGTACTGTACAGTCATCGCAGGAGCTCCATCTGAACAAAGCCCAACACAGTTATTACAAGAAAGCGTGTGTTCCTTGAGATAATAATCAACCATAATAAAAAGCTGGATACAATGGTCGATAATTATTGTTTGACAAAATAGCACGTTTTCAGAAAACTGACTTTCCCATAAATAGTGAACATAAACAATTACATTGGCAATCATTTACTGAATTAGCAGCTTCACCCAACTGCAATGCAAATATTGTGACTGTTAATATATGTAAACGTTGACCTCGATATTCTGCTACAGGTGCCATTGTTTGACACTGAGATGCTTTGTAGCTGTTCTACTGAATCTTCACCAATCACAGTCCGGACAATGTCCACTGCTCTGATGTCATGTGGCTTTTTTTTTTTGCACATTTATTTATGCAACTTTATAGGATGGAAGCAGTGCTTTTTTGGCAAAGAAGTTAAGTTCACAATCAAATGTTTTTTCTTTTAGAAGCTCAGACAATTTTCACTCAAAATATCTTGAGACTTGTTCAATCAATTGACATGTTTTGTTTCCAAATGTATTTTCATTTCATTTTGTTTTTGGTATCATACTTTCTGCAGCAAACAATATCAGACAGATGACACATTGGGGTTTGTCTTTGCCATCAACCAGTGTGCTATTGAAAACCCATTTGAAACACATTTTCTCATTTTCTCACTGGCTTGTTGGTTCATTCATGGATGAGTTTTCTCCTTCTTGCTCTGCTTGCTTTCTTTTGATTCCTCCTCTTGCATGTATTAAAAATGTATCCATTGTTGACACAACTGCTATATGAAAGAGAAAAAGACAAGAAAAAAAACAGTAAGAGGTATTTCTTCTTTTAAAGCTCGTTGCATAAAAGTGGAGAGAAATTTCTATCACTAATACATCAATTTCCCTTTTATTTTATTTTTTAACTTTAACTCCCATAGAAAGCAATAGATTTTGTATTCTTTATACATGCAGTATGGTGCAATTTTTTCTGTAGTTTTGTAGTCGGAAGACTATGATGAGGATGTTGCCGACTTATTGTCTTGAGGGTGCGGGTGGGGGGGTTCATGGTTCCCGATCAGATCCCCCCATAGCAATAATTTTCTGTCACCGGGGCCATCAAAGTCACGGTCCCGTGGCTTGGCGCTGTGCGGTAAGGTTTGCTACATCTGTACATTTCCCTTTTCTCAACTACAACATCAGGGCACCTGATTCAAATTTATGGAAAGGGTTGTACTAGGTTTGCGCTGATCTTGCAACCAGGAGACTGTGATATTTAACCCATAAAAACATAGGTAAAAGAGGTAACTGGGATAGTGAGGGGGTAACCAGGCCATCAATAAAGGTATTATGCCCGGCTGGTTACATCTGAGCCATATTTGGTTACCTCTCAGCTCTTGAACCTGTTTATTGTAAATGCAAGGTATGTAATTGTGCAACAATAAAGAATTTATGTGTGTTTTACCTTTCCAGGGGTGCAAGCAAAAAGATTGCTAGGCTATGAGTTTCAAGGGGGGGTTTACGGAGAAATTGTTGTCAGCATGTATCTAGGGAGCAGGGTTCCAGAGTTGCAGGATACCCCAATAATTTACCCGGGAATCAGGATGGATTCTCGGATACATTGAGACACATTGCTCTGGCAAAATCTCCCCTTGAAAATGCTTCCACGACTCACCGCTAGGACTCCCTGCTCCAGCACAGACCAGAAAGGTAAGCAGGGCATAGGTGTATAAGGTATCCCCAGAATGGTACCGGGGTCCCCCCAGTAACAAAGTGCTCCCCAGTTAAATGCCTGGTTCCCCAGAACCAGTATAGAGGTTCTGGGGGATACTCCAACCATTTATGAGGTTGCAAGGGTTTTTTTTTAAACCGAAGTCCAGTTTTTAGAAAGGGAATGAGATACAGCCGTGAGAATGAAGCTAAGCGTTTTGTTTTTCATTCTAAGTTTGTTTTTCCATAAGGGAATGAGCTACAGCCCTGGGAATGAACCTAAGCGTCTTTTCATTCTACTTTGGGACTTAGAAGAAATGGGTGTAGCCCAGTCCTCCTTTTAGCTCTCCTCACCACTGCAGGCGGGTAGTCGATAAGGGTGCCGCCATTTTGTTTGTGCGCTTGCATGCGCAGAAAAGGTTTGCGCATGCTAAGGTTCCAGCAGCCCCAGGGGCTGCACAACACATGACACAGTACAGCCAATAGGGCTGCTAGAATCTCCTGAGGGGAGATTGGAACGTTGGGTGTGCTTGAAGTCTGAGCTGACAGTTAGAAGAGTGGCAGTTGGAGTTGGGACAAGGAAGGAGTAAGTTATATGTGTGTAGCCCTCTTTCCTATGCTCTAGAGTAACTACGGGTACTGCACACACCTGTGGGCTCCAGGAGATCTGAGCCTCCGCTAACTGGGAGCCTGGGGTACTAAGTATCTTATTGGCAGCGCCTCCACTTACCCAGGATCCCCATTGCATAAGATTCCCCTGGGTAAGAACAATAGCAACACACATATGCTTGGAACTGTTTTACTGGAACGCAAGAGTAAACCCTTATTACTTAATCGTAGCGAGAACATATACAGTATCATACATTCATATCTTATACTATTCTTATAAGGCTAGTGGCTCGGTCACTCTCATAAGGAGTAATGTCTCTGTCCCATCACCGCGTGCCCCACACCGTGTCCATGTACTGTAATATGTATTTAGGCTCAGTCCTTTGGCCACTCCACTTAGTGTCCCCAAAGAGTGTTCCCTAAGGCGGGATCAGCGCCTGTTGACCGGTGTTGGTGCACTTTTAGTAAATACCTTCCGTCACTGTGGTGACCGCTAATAGCTTCAAAAAGGATCCGCCGATCCAGCGCAGTCTTTCCGATGTCACGATGCTCAACCGCCTGGTCCCAGACGACTAGCAGCAATCGCAGCTCTGCACACTTTGTCCCTATCTTGTGTACAGTAAGGGATGATGTTGCTATCACTACAGGGTGTCCCTGCAGCACCACGACCTACGGTGACTCAGGGAATCTCTTAGGGACTACAGGGCCTATGCAGGTGGGTCACGGATCCCCTGCACCCACACTACCTCTTCCCTTGCTCCTCCGGTGCCCTCTGGCTAGCGTGGTCTCTCCCCCACGCTTCCCTTTCCTGCCTCCCGCGAATCCGGCCCTCCCATTCGCTCCCTGGCGTCAGGTGACTCCGCTAAGGCTCCTGGGAGTTGTAGTTACTGGCTGAGCCTCTCTCTTATTGGCCAGCTGTTTGCGCGCTTGCACTGCGCATGCGCGACCTCTCTCTGCTCTGACAGTGCCCCTTACTATTGCGCAACAACATAGTGGCGCCCTATACTGTCGGGCCGCCGCGGAACCTTACAACACTCTCTCTGGACATGCGCTGCAGCAAAGGGAAGGCAAACTAACACATCCCTACATTCTCCCCTCGCAGAATCCAACGTCCCCGCTTGGGAACGTAACCATACATATTTACACATTTTGGTACAGCTTATTCTGTATACTCTACATGAGGTTATACATTTCACTAAACATGCCAATTACAGATCTCACTTTGTGGCAAGCCCACTGCTGAGCCTCATAATGGGGTGCCCCAAATTGATCGTAAGCCATCCTCATTGGAGGTTGAATAGTTCTTTGGCTTCTGCGAATTTGCTCTTCTATTACTTCCTCTGGAGAGTAACAATTCTCATTTGGCAAGTCAAACTCTGCCCTTGAAGGGCTCAACATGTCTACACAGTCTTTTTGGGGCACAAAGCATGGGCTCTGTGGGTCTAATGGCTGGCTCACTGGAGTCAGCGTATCTGTTGTTGGACCAAGGGGCTCCTTACCCGTAGCTCCTTCAGGAGATGCCCCCGCGGTCGGAAGGCCCCTTTGAGAGGTTCCTTCCATAGGATTCTCAGAGGTGGCATTTATTACAGTCTCTGGGCCATCCTCTGTACTATCAGTTTCTCCATCGAGTGAAACCGTGGGCACTTCCAATTCGTTATCCCGTACTTGAGGTATAGGAAGGAGATGGTTTCTATGCCATACCTTTACCCGGCCTTCGGAGTCCTTGATGCGGTATACCGGGAGGCCAGGCATCTGTGATTCCACTTCATACACCCCATCCTTCCACCAATCGGCCAGTTTGTGCTTTCCAGGAATGCCCAAGTTACGGAGGAGAACTGTATCCCCGGGGCGGATTTCTTTATGTCGCACCTTGTGATCATAGTGCCTTTTATTACTCGCATTTAATTGCGCCGCTGCCTTCTCAGACAAATTGTAAGCCTGCTGCAAACTATCTTGTAACCTTTGCACATATCAAAAATGCGTCCTATTGGGTACCCCATCGGTAGATATCCATAGTCACACATCCAAGGGCAGCCTAGCCTCTTGTCCAAACATTAAGAAGTACGGGGTATAACCTGTAGACTCATGTCGAGTACAGTTGTAGGCATGCACCAACGTCTCTACGTGCTTGCTCCACTCAGTCTTCTGAGAGCCTTTCAAAGTGCCCAACATGTCGAGTAGCGTGCGATTGAAACATTCGGGCATAGCATCCCCTTCCGGATGATACGGGGTAGTCCGTGACTTGGTCCCTTCCCTGATCAGAATGCAATCTATTCGGTAACCCATAATGAATAAAGTATTTCTCCCACAGCACTTTAGCCACTGTCACCGCCCGTTGGTCCTTGGTAGGAAAAGCTTGAGCGTTTCTTGTATAGTGGTCTGTAATCACCAGGACATTCCCGATACCTTGTGTGTCAGGCTCAATACACAAGAAATCCATGCACACCAAATCCATGGGTCCGAAGCTTTTCAAATGGGCCATGGGGACTGCCCGGGTGGGGAGTGTCTTCCTCTGTATACAACGAGTGCACTGCCGGCAATGTATCTAAACCGATTCTCTCATTTTCGGCCAATAGAATCGATCACGAAGTAACCCAAACGTATTGTCAACGCCAAGATGACCATGATCATCATGCAGTGCCTGAAGTACCATGTCTCTAAGGATCTGGGGCAGGGATAACTCGCCGGTCGGGATGATTGTGGTACGGTACGACCCTGTACAATAGGCAGTTGACCAGTTCTAATTTATCGAACTCCTTCATTAATAAATTCACTAGGTCTAGGGGAGCTTGCTTAAGTATGGAAGGGTTCTCCTGTTGCAAGGCTTGGCGAGCTAGTTCAACCACTGGATCTTGAATTTGATACTGTACGAATTCTTTCCATGAAATAATCTTATTCTCTGTGATATTCATTCCTTCGGGATGTTGGTACGTTCTAGGAACTGCTTTGGACTGACACCCTAGCGAGTCTGCTATCCTTAATTCTGAGAACGCTACCCGATCGCTGACCACTGCAGCAAGAGAACACAGGGCACGTATGCCCGGCCCCGGAATTTCCTCCCACTCTTCTTCATCGGCAGTAGGGTGAAGTCCAGGTCTCCGAGACAGTGCATCTGCCCCTATGTTGGTGGGTCCAGGTTTGTACTTGAGGTTGAACCGATAGTTTGCCAGGGCCGCTAGCCAACGATGACCGGTCGCATCTAGTTTTGCAGACGTATTGATGTAAGTCATAGGATTGTTGTCAGTCCTGACTTCGAACTGGACACCATACAGATAGTCATGTAACTTATCCACTACAGCCCACTTGAGGGCTAGAAACTCCAACTTGTGGACCGGGTAATTCTGTTCGCTTACGGTCAAGCTTCGACTAGCATACGCCACGGGTCTGAATCCGGTGTCATGTTTCTGATGCAACACTGCCCCTAAGCTGCTGAAACTGGCATCCACATGCAGGACGTATTCCCGGTCTGGATCGGCATAGGCCAGCACTGGGGCTTGCGTTAGATTGGTCTTTAATCCCAAGAATGCCTGTTCACAAGCAGGGGTCCATTTATCCCCAAAGGGTGTTTGTGCAGAGGTAGCTTTCCTTCCGGTGTCTCCAGGGTAAATCTTTAAGAGGTTATTCAGGACCTTAGCGTTACTGGAGTAACCTTCCACAAACCGGCGGTAGTACCCGCAAAACCCCAGGAAGGACCGTAGTTCCTGGACGTTGTTGGGTCTTGGCCAATTCACCACCGCCTCTATCTTTCCCGGATCGGTTGATATCCCTTCTGCCGATACGATATGGCCCACATATGACACGGATGTGTGGCAGAACTTGCATTTGTCCATGGACAGTTTAAGTCCTTCATGGCATAGTCGATCCAACACCTTCAACAGCCGCTCCTCATGCTCCTCCAGTGTCTTCCCAAACACTATGATGTCGTCCAGGTACACCAGGCATTCTCGCGGGTTCATGTCCCCCAGTGTCTTCTCCATCAGCCGCTGTAAGGTGGCCGGTGCTCCACATATCCCTTGAGGCATACGCGTGAACTGGTAGAAACATTACGGGCAGATGAAAGCCGTTTTTTCTTGATCCTCCAAGTCCATGGGTACCTGGTAGTACCCTGGCCTCAAATCCAGTACGCTGAACCACTTACTCCCGGACAAGGTATTCAGGAGGTCCTCGATTCGCGGAAGGGTGTACTGATCAGGTACAGTGCGATTTTTCAATGTCCTGTAGTCCACGCATAGACGTACGGTCCCATTCTTCTTGCGTACTACTACGATAGGCGAGGCATAGGGGCTTTGGGATACTTGAACGATATCGGACTCCTCCATTTCGGCTAGTAGCCTCCTCACCTCTTCCACATCTCGAGATGCTATGCGTCGGGACCGTTCGCGGAACGGCGTTGTGTAATTCAGTCGAATGGTATGGCGGGCACTGCGAGTGCACCCCACGTCCATATCACTTATGGAAAACACCCCCCGCCGAGTTTCCAACTTGGTCTGCAGTCTCTCCTTCCATTCCTCTGTCAACGGCGAGTCTCCAAAATCAAACGCCAACTGTGGAGTTACGGCCTGAACGGTGGCGACCGGGCAGCTACCTTCGGCCCTCTTCTCAGGGGTCACCGGAAAGATTCGACCCAGCGGCTGCCGGTGATCAATGCACATGAGGTAAGGGGAAAGGTTTCTCACATATACCCGAGTTCGGGACGGGATTTTTCCAGTCCACTTCTTTACTGAGGCCAACACCTTGTAGCCGAGTCGCTGGTCTTCAAGTACCGTGCTCTCCAATGAGAATAGTCGATCCTCCGGATGTCTGGCGGGATATTGGCACGTTGCAACCATCATTCTTCCTTCCCGGGAGAAATCTCGGTCAACCCGCACTCCTGATTATACAACATCCCATGTTCTTCTTAAGTTGCAATCCTACCGCAGGCCTCTTGTAACGCGGGCCATGCAGCTAGAGCCAACAACGGTAGTTCACCTGCTTCCTGCAAGTACATGCGGATCACAGCTTGTACAATGTCCGTATTGGTTCCCATGATTATAGGGGCGCTGGGATGATCCCGGGGTTCCGGGCACACTAACGCTTCCACCTCCATGGGGTGATGCTTGCCGGTGTTCAACTTGGGAATATCCAGGTGTACTTTCACCACTCCATCGATAGGGTAGTCTTCATGGCTTAGCCCTCTCAACCTCAGGGAGTCGGCAGATAGTAGCGGCAACCGATGCAGATGTTGGTCGTAGAAGGGTCGATACACTATGGTCACCTGGGATCCAGTGTCCATGAGCACGGAGGCATAGATACCTTCAATAACCACCTTGACGATGGCTGCTGGTCCAAATCGGCTGTTCATCAGAGATTGGCCCGCCGCTTCACTGGCTTGAGGAGTACACAACATAGACTTGGCTGGTCGTGATGCCGTTCTTCGGGGTGAGGGACAGTGCTCTCACAAGTGCCCCATCTTTCCACAGGCATAACACTGAAGGTGGCTGTGGGAGGGGCTATCTCGGAAGTTCGGGGAGGTTCGTCCCGAAGCAGTGCGTGCCCGGGCAGCCGTAAGTTCCTCAAAGTCCTCTTTCTCCGGGTTCACATCCCCAGCCGCTTCAACTTTAGCCTATGACTTTTTAGCTTCTTTGGCAACCACTCCCGTCTTCTTTCCCGGGGTCAAATCACGTCCCAACAGCACGGTCTCATGTGCCTGCACTCGGTCCATCAGGTCATCGAATATCAGGGCTTGTCCCGGCACCAGACAACCACTGACTCGTACGGACAACGGATGCAGCGGAAGAAGTCCCCTCAGCAGTTGCGTGGTTCGCAGTCCATCGGCATCCACCTTCTGCACTACCTGCCTCCTCACCAGGGTCCACAGATCCAAGTGCAGACGCCTAAGAAAATCAGATACCATCTCTCCCTCCTTCTGAGTCAAAGCGTGAAACTTGGCCATCAGGGCAAACGCATCCACTGGAATCCCATAGGCTTTGGTGAGGGCGTGAATGATGCCGGCTGTATCGGCATCAGGGTGGTCGTCCCGGTAACAGTGCACCATGTGGGAAGCTGGGGGTCGCAGGCATTCGATTATGCGCTGCCTCCATACGGCATCAGTGCAGGACCATTCATGGAGTACCTGTTCAGCATGATCCAACCATTCATCAAAGCCGACTACTCCCAGAGGGGTTGGTTTGTCGCCAGAAAATGCCTTTAGCTTCCGGTATTGATGAGACTGTGTGGATTGATGTATGGCTTCTGCTAGCACAGGAAGGGACACATTATCAGGCATGCTATTCCCGGCAGGGGCATAGACATCAAGTCTAGACATACTGCTTCTACTTAGCGACGGCCGAATGGTGGAGGGGGTGAAAGAAGCGCCTAAACCCATTGCAGCGGGCCAGTGAGGGTTCATACTGCTCTCAGGGGTACGGAAGGGATTGGTCGTTGCTGTGCTTGATGGGCCAGGGTACTCCTTCTGTGACGTGGATAGAGCCAGGGGTTCGGCTACGCCCACCTGTACTAGCGAGCAATGAATGCCTGGAGCATTGGGCAGGATTAATATGGAGCGAATGGCTTCGGGGCATATGTCCCGGTCTGTAGCGAATAATATTTTACGCCAGTTATGCTCCCCGTCATAATAATGGTCTACCACTCGGGCAGTGTCCAGGAACGGAAGTTTCCTTACTTGATCAGTCACCGTGCCCAGGGAGGTAGCGGCAGGGACGTGTCCAATGGCAATGGCACAGGCAAAGGGAATCTGGTACCGCTGGGCCCACTTACGCACCTCGGGCTGTGAGGGCACAAACATGGAGGAGAAAAAAACAACAGAGCACAGTTGGGAAAAAAAATATAGGGCACCCCAGGTCTGAGATCTCAGCAGCGCCTCCAAATGTAGCCCTCTTTCCTACGCTCTAGAGTGACTACGGGTACTGCACACACCTATGGGCTCCAGGAGATGAGCCTCTGCTAACTGGGAGCCTGGGGTACTAAGTATCTTATTGGCAGCGCCTCCACTTACCCAGGATCCCCATTGCATAAGATTCCCCTGGTAAGAACAATAGCAACACACATATGCTTGGAACTGTTTACTGGAACGCAAGAGTAAACCCTTATTACTTAATCGTAGCGAGAACACATATCATACATTCATATCTTATACTATTCTTATAAGGCTAGTGGCTCGGCCACTCTCGTAAGGAGTAATGTCTCTGTCCCATCACCGCGTGCCCCCACACCGTGTCCATGTACTGTAATATGTATTTAGGCTCAGTCCTTTGGCTACTCCACTTAGTGTCCCCAAAAAGTGTTCCCTAAGGTGGGATCAGCACCTGTTGACCGGTGTTGGTGCACTTTTAGTAAATACCTTCCGGTCACTGTGGTGACCGCTAATAGCTTCAAAAAGGATCCGCCGATCCAGCGCAGTCTTTCCGATGTCACGATGCTCAACCGCCTGGTCCCAGGCGACTAGCAGCAATCGCAGCTCTGCACACTTTGTCCCTATCTGGTATACAGTAAGGGATGATGTTGCTATCACTACAGGGTGTCCCTGCAGCACCACAACCTATGGTGACTCAGGGAATCTCTTAGGGCCTACAGGGAAGATCTAACCTATGCAGGTGGGTCACGGATCCCCTGCACCCACACCACTTCTTCCCTTGCTCCTCCGGTGCCCTCTGGCTAGCGTGGTCTCTCCCCCACGCTTCCCTTTCCTGCCTCCCGCGAATCCGGCCATCCCATTTGCTCCCTGGCGTCAGGTGACTCCGCTAAGGCTCCTGGGTGTTGTAGTTACTGGCTGAGCCTCTCTCTTATTGGCCAGCCGTTCGCGTGCTTGCACTGCGCATGCGCGACCTCTCTCTGCTCTGACAGTGCCCCTTACTATTGCGCAACAACATGGCGGCGCCCTATACTGTCGGGCTGCCGCGGAACCTTACAACACTCGCTCTGGAGACGTGCTGCAGCAAAGCGAAGGCAAACTAACACATCCCTACATGTGCAGATGACAGTGGCATCTGCACTATGCTAGATACCCCCTATTATGCCCCAGCTAGGCCCCCGACTCCCACATAATTTGTGGCTGCGATAGGGACTTGCACCTCAGATAGGGACCCTGCCCTGCTTAGCAATATTAGTCTTACAGACACAGGGAGATTGTTACGCCGATGCTCGCCACAAACCGGGACCGGACCGCGGGGCTGATTTGGGGTTACATTATCACCGACCTTAGTCCGCGCAGACTGATCCGGAGTGCGCAGTTCATAGTCGTACATCGCAGGGTCAGGATTGGAGAAGGCAGCATCGTCGTTATTGAAGCCAAAGTTGGGGTAGGAGAAGACAGGACAATCGATGGCCAAAGCAGGGTCAGGATAGAAGACATCCGGGTGGTCGTAGTCGTAGCAAGGAATCGGCAACAAGCAGACAGAAGTTCCCCGCTTCAGCTTAGGAGCGTGAGCGCGGGAGTGGCTTCTGCGCGAGGAGCGGCCTCGGCCCATGACGCCGATCTCAGCAGAAGGAGACAGCAGGCTGGCCGAAGTTCACCGCAGGGCAGCGTCGGGGAGAACCAACGCTTCAGCGCAGAAGTCCAAGGCAGGCCACTGCAAGGGGATAGCAGCAGGCCGCAGGCAAGGAAGGGTAGCCACTGCTAGGAGGGAATGCAGCAGGTACCGGTGCTGGCAACACGCTACAGCACAGGAGAAAGAACAGGCCTCTGGATACTCAGGAACTTGGAAGGTAAGAACGCTAGGAGAGAGGCCTGGGGCAGTTTGTGGCAGAGACAGTAACGTCCTGGTAGGAAATTATGCTCGGCACTGTTTCAGTGCCAACGCCCAGGATATAAAGGGCGGAGATCCAATCACAGGAGGAGGGTGTGTGAGTATTCCTCCAATGATGTAGCACAGGGCAGAAGCTGCAATGAGAAGCAACACATGTGCCATAGATTGCCAGAGGAAACTTTTGCAACTGCAGAAGTCTGCAAAAGTTATAATCAAAGCCAGGAGTGGATTCCTTACAGAGATGCCGCACGGTGGCTGCGGCCTGTGGTTCAGGACACAGATCGCCCTACATTAATAAAGACATTGTTTACAGTGGTACAATCCATGAGAGAGCCACCGAACAAAGAGACGGAGGCTTCGCAGTATCAGCATCGGATCCGTGGATCCCAGCATCGTGGCATCAGCGCACCCGGGTGTGGCATCACCCGGCAGGTACCCAATGCATCAGTGCACCAACTCAAACACTATAGTGGGGCAGCGCTGTCACTCACACCTTGGGTGGGGGAGCATAGCATTGGAGGGTATGCGGGTCCTGTAGCGGGGTTATTCTACATCACAGAATCCTGTACAGGTGGAAGCGCTACCGACCGAACATCAACTCAGGTATACCCCAGGTTCCCCGTAGCAGAGACTCAGATCTCATGTGCATCACATGTATTGCACCATATACACACCATAGCCACACATCTCTCAGGGGGTGGGGAAAGTGCGAAAAATATTTCTGTTTCATAATGTTTAATAGCCCATAGTGCGTGAGGGATATGGCTTGTGGGAATAAATGTAAAGAGTCTCATTCTACCCCTCATAACCAAAGGACTTAGATGGAATAAAAGTGTAAGGTATATTTTATTAAGCAGGTATGTTTAAATGCTTATATTATGCTTTTACACAGTATACTATATGAGCTGGGGACTTCCAGGTCCATGGATCAGAGAGACCATTGGCTACCAAGCTTGGTGCCATCGTCTGCTCGGGGTCGGAACATGAAAGCCTCAGAGGTTCCCACGGTGTGAAAGCCATTTGGGCACCGGAGTTATGCTCAAGTGCCCACGTCCTGGGATGAATGGCGATCCCAGACCACCATTTGCCCCAAGTCAGACTGCGCTCCTCCCCCAGAAGAAAAGAAACTGTACTTCTTGGGACTTGGAACAGTCCTATTTGAGGAAGTTCAGCTGCTCATCACAATATGTATTTTTAATAGTTATTCATCACTGGCTGGTGAAGGGTATTTCCTAATTGTTTATAAGTGATTCACATTTGTGATGTATTATCCATTCCTTTTAACACTGTTTTCACATTCACTCCTAAGAAGCGCCCTGTTCATTTTCCTTTCCCCCCTTTCCCTGTACTTTTCAGACTGTGAGGACCCTAACTCAGTGGGTGGCTTCTGACTGACAAGTGGCAGAGGTGCCAAGTTGGCGCATTCCCTTGTCAGAATCCGATCCATGCTTTCCCGGCTTAGATAGACTGGCAACGCTCTGATTGGCTGGTAAGGATTTCTACCATGCTCGGATTGGCTGGAGTATTTCATGAATGAAGTTCACCACCCCACACACCTAAGCGCCTACGGAGGACTTTCTCTGCACCTGGCATCCATTCCTGTTTGGTTGCACACGCTCGTTGTATCTGGCCCTGCTGTAAGTAGGGTTTTGTGTTTTAACCCCTTGATGACCCACTGCAGCAGGCTCCTTTGTTTGAATAAATAGTTTTATTTTTCAGCTTCTGTGTTATATTTCATGTTGTTTGTACTTTGTTTTAATTGTTTCATGTAGTCTCTGTTTAACCATATACACTATGATAATTTCTTCTGTTTCTGTCCACATGTCACAGACCCATTGATTGGAGATTTCACATTCCTTTGGACCTACTGGACTTTTTTCCCCCCTCTTTTGGACTCATTGGACATTATCAATCCCTGTGGGCGCTGGTTTGTATTTGTACTTTCAATAGAATACATGACAATTTGTTTTACTATTTGGTTTTGTTCAGTGATATGATCCCAGCATAAAGTGAAAATGCCTGGTCTCCCGTGACAGTAACTTACCTACGATCTCTCTCAAGGGGATTATGGGCCTCATGCAGTAAGCGTTGATAAGGATTTTTTCGGCATTTTATAGCCAAAATTGGGTTTGGGATTCAGTAAGCGCCGATAAGTGCTTGATTTCGGCAGGTTTCGTAGCCGATAATTTTGTTATGGCCAGTTGGCTGCCGATAAGCCTGTTTTCGCCACTGATCGCCACTTTTTTAAATCGGCTGGATTCAAGTACCAAAATCAGCTTATCGGGGCTGATCGGCACTACGAAATTGAGATGTTATGGGCAATTTCTCCCGCCAACTAAAGTTGGCAGGTTGGAGGGGAGAACGATCGCTAAGGCTGGCGGAACGGCACTTAGAAAAAAAAAATCTTCTGTACATCAATGGAGTCAATGGAGCGGGGACGTATAACAGTATAGTACTGTTTACGTTTCATTGCTCACAATACAAACGTCATTTGCATTACAGTGTGGGGGGCATTCCCTGCATTGTGTCACAGCTGACGTGTATTATTTGCATAACATTGTACTTTTACATGTTTTCATCATTTGCGTGTCACATTACTCATCATGTGATGATGTGTCAAGGGAAAATCCTATACTCAACTCTTAAAGGAGAACCTCACTCCTATCACACATTTTACTGAACTGAGCGACAATTATTTACATGATGTTACACATGTCACACATGTCACACATACACCGTATATTCATGTTCCTTTACATTACACAATGCTTGTAATGTGTGACACATCTTTAAACTTTCATGTACATCTTTCTTCTCATGTTTACATCTAGTTTGTGTCCTCCCTATTTTCATGACGTCACTTATTGGACACTCAATCACATTGCATGTTTACATTGTAACCGTTGCATTACAAGCACTTCAACCTAACTTCTACACACATGTACAGTAATTAATCATTGTGACACCTTGTAAACTCATTCTATAGCAACTATCCTCATTACAGAAATGCATGCATATGCACACGACAATTCATTGTTGTCAACATGTGACAATAACATGGCTAATTACACATGTTACAGCAAACTTTTCCCACGTCAATCTCAGCCTTTTTGTCTAATTACATGACTGACTGTTGCGTTCACAAGTGTTACATGCATTGCACATTAAACTATTTATTTTCAAGCAATGTTTGTACAAAGCTTCACGTGACATCATTGTCAAATATCATCATTCCTTGCAGAATACACACAACAAATACTTCTAAGATCAACTGCACACAGCTTGGCACAGAAGTACTTTATTATGTTAATGTAACACCTTGCATTTTAGTATGTCACCTGACATCATCACATACCTATTTAAAGGACGCCCATTACCTGCTCATTCACAGCTACTCATTTCAAAATGTTGCGATTGTTTAGGAGACGGAGGAACATTCTTTTCTATGACATGCTTGCTGATCAAGAGAATGATATAGGGCAAGGGAGGGACAGACCGAGGGACAGTGACAGGGACAGGCACGCGGATACGACAGGGACAGGGAGAGGGACAGGCCGAGGGACAGGAGATCAGAGGAGAAGACAGAGGAGACAAGTTGTGCCTCGTCCGCGTGTGTACAGGGAGAGAACCCTGTTAGATGGGATGAGTGAGGAGGAGATAGTAAGTCGCTATCGTTTGAGTTCAGCAGCAATCTTATCTCTTTATGAGGAGATAAGGGGAGATTTAGATTTTTTGACAGCCAGAGGTCGTGCAGTCCCTGGGCTTGTTAAAATGCTGTGCTCATTACATTATCTTGCTTCCGCGTCATTCCAGACAACTGTGGGCATAGTGGGCGGGGTCTCGCAATCTACATTCTCGCGGGCCTTTACCCAGTTTCTCTATGCACTCAATAGACGCGCTAGGAATTATATTCATTTTCCTACAGAGGCGACAGAGTGGCTGGAAGTCAGGAATGCCTTTTATAATATAGCAGGGATACCATGTGTGCTGGGTGCAATCGATTGCACACATGTTGCTTTGATTGCACCTAGTCAGAGTGAGCATGTTTACCGCAATCGTAAGCACTACCATTCACTCAATGTACAGGTGGTATGTGATGCCACGATGAGGATAATGCATGTGGTACCCAAATTCCCTGGTTCCAGTCACGATTCCTCTATCCTGAGGAACTCTTCAGTCTTCCATGCGTTCGAAGAGGGACATTTTGAACATGGTTGGCTGCTGGGTGAGTACAGATTTGGATGTTGTAACACAAAACACATTTTTCTTTAGGAATGTTTTCATTGTAGAATCTTATCACTAATGTAAGCTTATGTGTGCTCCATTGATTATAGGTGACTCAGGATACGGAATTAGGCCGTGGCTCTTGACTCCGGTGCTAAACCCTCAAACTGAAGCAGAGGAGAGGTACAATGCAGCCCATATATCTACAAGATCTGTTATAGAGAGGACATTTGGCCTACTCAAGACCAGATTTAGGTGTCTCGACAGAACTGGTGGGGCTCTTCTATACAAGCCTCAAAAAGTGTCTGATATTATCCTTGCCTGTTGCATTTTGCACAATGTTGCACTCAGGCACAATGTACAATCAGACCTAGCTGAGCCTTTGGTAGACGAGCATCCCACCCATGTAGCTGCTGAAAATGAACAAACAGCCAGTGGTGGCCAGACACGCCAGAATCTCATCAATTCCTTTTTTTCTTGTAAGTAAAAACATATATGTTCCTAGTACTACTTTTATAGTTTAATTATGTTATATTAACAATAATGTTTCTTTATATAACCTTCTGTTAGGACACAGATGAATATGGGTTGCACACCTTTCTTTTCTCTGCTGTGTGCACAAAGGGATGTGGCACCGGTATGTTATTGTTGCACAGGTTATATAATCCCTCTTCAATTGTACATTAGTTGTGTGTATGTGAATACAACTGGGGTAACAAAGCAGTAATATTTTAGCATTGTGTTGTTCCTTATGCAAACACAATACACATAGTATGGCCATAGTCATTCATTCTTCTAGTATGCTTACCTACAATGTTATTGGTGCAGTGTAACATGTACATCCATATGATGTGTACACCAGGCTGCTTTACATTTTGAATGTCATTAAATATACATGGTGTTGCACATTTAACACCAAATACACACTTTGCTGTGTTGCTTACGGTACTGAAGATGGCATGTCAATGTTTGCAATTTATATATTGTTCCATTGCATTATAGGTATATCTCCAGTATGACTGATCATGGTATGTATATTTGCTGACATCTGTCATAAGATGTGCCTACCTCAATCTTCCTATAATTATTTGAAGTAAAAACCCAACATATTTGTTTAAAGAAAAATGTAACATACATGTACTTTCTGTATCATGTACATGCATTTAGCTACTCTTGAGGTTTCATGTGCGTTGTATTAGAAAATGATTACTCCCATTTCATCACATTTTATGTATGTTCCCTTATAAATTCCATTAATGTACTGCACCGACACACTTTATTCGAGCAAATACCCAGTATGTACCTGGCAGATACCTGGAATGCGCCGCTCCTCACCTCTGACAAGCCCCGTTGCGTTTGCCTTCCCAGCCTGGGTTCATGCCTGGCTGACGGGCGGCTGATCTGTTAAATGATAATGATTAGGATTTAATAGGCTGCAATGCTTCGCGTGTCTACCAGATGGCATAAATTCATGAATTGTAATGCAGTATATATATACTGTGCAGTATTGCAGCCAGCGGGAATAAAATGCTTCAATCCCTGCCTGGAAAATACCTCAATGCACTCAGGCAGAAAACAGTCACAAACCTCAATACACCCGGGTATACCCGAATTCGTGGGACTAGCCGAGTTCGAATAAAGTGTGTCGCTAGTGTAATATAGAGGTGTTTGGAGAAAAGGGGATAACTGTACTTATTTGTTTACTTACGGGAGCTCATTCATCACGGATGCAATTGACTGATCATAACACTCCATGCATGAATGCCTGTAATCACAACAATGCGTAGTACATCTTATATTTAGCAATGTAGGTGTTTATTAATGCTAGGAATTAATAGTCAACATTAATTAAAATTTGTGACATGTGTATGTATAAGTCACACGTGTGTGGATGTGACCTACATGTAACAAGTGTCAAACTGTTAACAGAAACCACAATTTTGTCGCAAATTTTACTGTAATTTTGCATTTCTAATTTCCCACTATGACAATGTTGGTAATATATTTGGAATGTCATTCACGTCACTTCATCATTATCATGAGGATAATTATCAAGTATTCTCAAAATATAAACGTCAATCACGTGCACATTAGCATAGGCACACTTTTTAAGACAACTGTTTGTGTCTGTATCAATTTGTGTAGGATCCATGTATAACATCGACAAATGATAACAGCAGGTTTATAATGGTAGCTTATATCATCATATTGACTGTACTATTTATTTTTAGAACGTTTAATAAATACAGTAAACTATAGTTAGTTAGGTAAATGAAATATACACAGAAACGTACTTCATTACATGATGTTGATGTAATATTCAGAACATCATGCATTGTAGGGGACCACAACATCTAGGCAATAACATTATTTGCTACAGTCCCAAACCATTTTATCAACATACCCATGTAACAAGAGATTTTTAACAAGAAATGGCTAGTTGGTTGTAAGTGTCCTTTACATTGGGAGAAGGAGTGGCTCAGTGAGTAAAGACACACACTGGCACTGAGAGTTTGAAGCACGGGAGTCTGGTTCAATTCCCGGTGTCGGCTCCTTGTGACCTTTTGACCTTGGGCAAGTCACTTTATCTCCCTGTGCCTCAGGCGGCAAAAAATAAATTGTAAGCTCCACGGGCCAGGGACCTCAGCCTGAAAAATGTGTCTGTAAAGCGCTGCGTATAACTAGCAGCGCTATACATGAACATGCTCATATTATTATTATTGTTACATAGTTTCGACAGTCATACGTTCCATTACACCAGGCATGTCAAACATGCGGCCCGCCCCGGATATTTTTGCGGCCCGCTCACCGCGGGAGAAGTGAGCGCGGGTGTGGGGGAAGCGAGTAGCACGGACAGAAGTAAAAT
>NC_134486.1:162862323-162864823 GCF_040206685.1 Ascaphus truei
AGCGGGTGTGTGTGTGTGTGTGTGTGTGTGTGTGTGTGTGTTTGTGTGTGCGTATGACTGACTGTGTGTGTCTGACTGACTGACTGAGTGTGTGTGTGTGTGTGTGTGTGTGTGTGTGTGTGTGTGTGTGTGTGTGTGTGTGTGTTTGTGTGACTGACCGAGTGTGTGTGGGTGTGTCTGTGTGTGTGTCTGTCTGTGTGTGTGTGTGTGTGTGTGTGTGTGTGTATGTGTGTGACTGACTGTGTGTGTGACTCTGTGACTGAGTGTGTCTGACTGAGTGTGTGTGTGTGTGTGTGTGTGTTTGTTTGTGTGTGTGTGTATGACTGACTGTTTGTGTGTCTGACTGACTTACTGACTGAGTGTGTGTGTGTGTGTGTGTGTTTGTGTGACTGACTGAGTGTGTGTGTGTGTGTGTGTGTGTGTGTGTGTGTGTGTGTGTGTGTGTGTGTGTGTGTGTGTGTGTGTGTGTGTGTGTGTGTGTGTGTGTGTGTGTGTGTGTGTGTGTGTGTGTGTGTGTGACTGACTGTGTGTGTGACTCTGTGACTGAGTGTGTGTGTGACTGAGTGTGTGTGTGTGTGTGTGTGTGTGTGTGTGTGTGTGTGTGTGTGTGTGTGTGTGTGTGTGTGTGTGTGTGTGTGTGTGTGTGTGTGTGTGTGTGTGTGTGTGTGTGTGTGTGTGTGTGTGTGTGACTCTGTGACTGAGTGTGTGACCCTGTGACTGAGTGACTCTGACTGAGTGTGTGTGTGTGTGTGTGTGTGACTCTGTGACTGAGTGTGTGTGTGTGTGTGTGTGTGTGTGCCTCTGTGACTGAGTGACTGACTGAGTGTGTGTGTAACTCTGTGACTGAGTGTGTGTGTGTGTGTGTGTGTGTGTGTGTGTGTGTGTGTGTGTGTGTGTGTGTGTGTGTGTGTGTGTGTGTGTGTGTGTGTGTGTGTGTGTGTGTGTGTGTGTAACTCTGTGACTGAGTGTGTGTGTGTGTGTGTGTGTGTGTGTGTGTGTGTGTGTGTGTGTGTGTGTGTGTGTGTGTGTGTGTGTGTGTGTGTGTGTGTGTGTGTGTGTGTGTGTGTGTGTGTGTGTAACTCTGTGACTGAGTGTGTGTGTGTGTGTGTGTGTGTGTGTGTGTGTGTGTGTGTGTGTGTGACTCTGTGACTGAGTGTGTGACCCTGTGACTGAGTGACTCTGACTGAGTGTGTGTGTGTGTGACTCTGTGACTGAGTGTGTGTGTGTGTGTGTGTGTGTGTGTGTGTGTGTGTGTGTGTGTGTGTGTGTGTGTGTGTGTGTGTGCCTCTGTGACTGAGTGTGTGACCCTGTGACTGAGTGACTGACTGAGTGTGTGTGTAACTCTGTGACTGAGTGTGTGTGTGTGTGTGTGTGTGTGTGTGTAACTCTGTGACTGAGTGTGTGTGTGTGTGTGTGTGTGTGTGTGTGTGTGTGTGTGTGTGTGTGTGTGTGTGTGTATGTGTCTGACTGAGTGTGTGTGTGTTTGTGTGACTGACTGAGTGTGTGTGGGTGTGGGTGTGTGTGTGTGTGTGTGTGACCGACTGTGTGTGTGACTGAGTGTGTGTGTGTGTGTGTGTGCGTGTGCGCGTGCGTGTGCGTGTGCGTGTGTGTGTGTGTGTGTGTGTGTGACTGAGTGTGTGTGTATGACTGACTGTGTGTGTATGACTGACTGACTGACTGACTGTGTGTGTGTGTGTGTGTGTGTGTGTGTGTGTGTGTGTGTGTGTGTGTGTGTGTGTGTGTGTGTGTGTGTGTGTGTGTGTGTGTGTGTGTGTGTGTGACTGACTGTTTGTGTGACTCTGTGACTGAGTGTGTCTGACTGAGCGGGTGTGTGTGTGTGTGTGTGTGTGTGTGTGTTTGTGTGTGCGTATGACTGACTGTGTGTGTCTGACTGACTGACTGAGTGTGTGTGTGTGTGTGTGTGTGTGTGTGTGTGTGTGTGTGTGTTTGTGTGACTGACCGAGTGTGTGTGGGTGTGTCTGTGTGTGTGTCTGTCTGTGTGTGTGTGTGTGTGTGTGTGTGTGTGTGTGTGTATGTGTGTGACTGACTGTGTGTGTGACTCTGTGACTGAGTGTGTCTGACTGAGTGTGTGTGTGTGTGTGTGTGTGTGTGTGTGTTTGTTTGTGTGTGTGTGTATGACTGACTGTTTGTGTGTCTGACTGACTTACTGACTGAGTGTGTGTGTGTGTGTGTGTGTGTGTTTGTGTGACTGACTGAGTGTGTGTGTGTGTGTGTGTGTGTGTGTGTGTGTGTGTGTGTGTGTGTGTGTGTGTGTGTGTGTGTGTGTGTGTGTGTGTGTGTGTGTGTGTGTGTGTGTGTGTGTGTGTGTGACTGACTGTGTGTGTGACTCTGTGACTGAGTGTGTGTGTGACTGAGTGTGTGTGTGTGTGTGTGTGTGTGTGTGTGTGTGTGTGTGTGTGTGTGTGTGTGTGTGTGTGTGTGTGTGTGACTGACTGTTTGTGTGACTCTGTGACTGAGTGTGTCTGACTGAGCGGGTGTG
>NC_134486.1:162877323-162879823 GCF_040206685.1 Ascaphus truei
GTGTGTGTGTGTGTGTGTGACTGACTGTGTGTGTGACTCTGTGACTGAGTGTGTGTGTGACTGAGTGTGTGTGTGTGTGTGTGTGTGTGTGTGTGTGTGTGTGTGTGTGTGTGTGTGTGTGTGTGTGTGTGTGTGTGTGTGTGTGTGTGTGTGTGTGTGTGTGTGTGTGTGTGACTGAGTGTGTGTGTATGACTGACTGTGTGTGTGTCTGACTGACTGACTGACTGTGTTTGTGTGACTGACCGAGTGTGTGTGGGTGTGTCTGTGTGTGTGTCTGTCTGTGTGTGTGTGTGTGTGTGTGTGTGTGTGTGTGTGTGTGTATGTGTATGTGTGTGACTGACTGTGTGTGTGACTCTGTGACTGAGTGTGTCTGACTGAGTGTGTGTGTGTGTGTGTGTGTGTGTGTGTGTGTGTGTGTGTGTGTGTGTGTGTGTGTGTGTGTGTGTGTGTGTGTGTGTGTGTGTGTGTGTGTGTGTGACTGACTGTGTGACTCTGTGACTGAGTGTGTGTGTGTGTGTGTGACTGAGTGTGTGTGTGTGTGTGTGTGTGTGTGTGTGTGTGTGTGTGTGTGTGTGTGTGTGTGTGTGTGTGTGTGTGTGTGTGTGTGTGTGTGTGTGTGTGTGTGTGTGTGTGACTGAGTGTGTGTGTATGACTGACTGTGTGTGTGTCTGACTGACTGACTGACTGTGTGTGTGTGTGTGTGTGTGTGTGTGTGTGTGTGTGTGTGTGTGTGTGTGTGTGTGTGTGTGTGTGTGTGTGTGTGTGTGTGTGTGTGTGTGTGTGTGTGACTGACTGTGTGTGTGACTCTGTGACTGAGTGTGTCTGGCTGAGCGGGTGTGTGTGTGTGTGTGTGTGTGTGTGTGTGTGTTTGTGTGTGTGTATGACTGACTGTGTGTGTGTCTGACTGACTGACTGAGTGTGTGTGTGTGTGTGTGTGTGTGTGTGTGTGTTTGTGTGACTGACCGAGTGTGTGTCTGTGTGTGTCTGTGTGTGTCTGTGTGTGTCTGTGTGTGTGTGTGTGTGTGTGTGTGTGTGTGTATGTGTGTGTGTGTGTGTGTGTGTGTGTGTGTGTGTGTGTGTGTGTGTGTGTGTGTGTGTGTGTGTGTGTGTGTGTGTGACTCTGTGACTGAGTGTGTGTGTGTGTGTGTGTGTGTGTTTGTGTGTGTGTGTGTGTGACTCTGTGACTGAGTGTGTGATCCTGTGACTGAGTGACTCTGAATGTGTGTGTGTGTGTGTGTGTGTGTGTGTGTGTGTGTGTGTGTGTGTGTGTGTGTGTGTGTGTGTGTGTGTGTGTGTGTGTGTGTGTGTGTGTGTGTGTGTGCCTCTGTGACTGAGTGTGTGACCCTGTGACTGAGTGACTGACTGAGTGTATGTGTGACTCTGTGACTGAGTGTGTGTGTGACTATGTGACTGAGTGTGTGTGTGTGTGTGTGTGTGTGTGTGTGTGTGTGTGTGTGTGTGTGTCTGTGTGTGTGTGTGTGTGTGTGTGTGTGTGTGTGTGTGTGTGTGTGTGTGTGTGTGTGTGTGACTCTGTGACTGAGTGTGTGACTCTGTGACTGAGTGTGTGTGGGTGCCTCTGTGACTGAGTGGGTGTGTGACTCTGTGACTGAGTGTGTGACCCTGTGACTGAGTGAATCTGACTGAGTGTGTGTGTGACTGTGTGTGTGTGTGACTGAGTGTGTGTGTATGACTGACTGTGTGTGTATGACTGACTGACTGACTGTGTGTGTGTGTGTGTGTGTGTGTGTGTGTGTGTGTGTGTGTGTGTGTGTGTGTGTGTGTGTGTGTGTGTGTGTGTGTGTGTGTGTGACTGACTGACTGTTTGTGTGACTCTGTGACTGAGTGTGTCTGACTGAGCGGGTGTGTGTGTGTGTGTGTGTGTGTGTGTGTGTTTGTGTGTGCGTATGACTGACTGTGTGTGTGTCTGACTGACTGACTGAGTGTGTGTGTGTGTGTGTGTGTGTGTGTGTGTGTGTGTGTGTTTGTGTGACTGACCGAGTGTGTGTGGGTGTGTCTGTGTGTGTGTCTGTCTGTGTGTGTGTGTGTGTGTGTGTGTGTGTGTGTGTGTGTGTGTATGTGTGTGACTGACTCTGTGTGTGACTCTGTGACTGAGTGTGTCTGACTGAGTGTGTGTGTGTGTGTGTGTGTTTGTTTGTGTGTGTGTATGACTGACTGTTTGTGTGTCTGACTGACTTACTGACTGAGTGTGTGTGTGTGTGTGTTTGTGTGACTGACTGAGTGTGTGTGTGTGTGTGTGTGTGTGTGTGTGTGTGTGTGTGTGTGTGTGTGTGTGTGTGTGTGTGTGTGTGTGTGTGTGTGTGTGTGTGTGTGTGTGTGTGTGTGTGTGTGTGTGTGTGTGACTGACTGTGTGTGTGACTCTGTGACTGAGTGTGTGTGTGACTGAGTGTGTGTGTGTGTGTGTGTGTGTGTGTGTGTGTGTGTGTGTGTGTGTGTGTGTGTGTGTGTGTGTGTGTGTGTGTGTGTGTGTGTGTGTGTGTGT
>NC_134486.1:162889823-162892323 GCF_040206685.1 Ascaphus truei
GACTGAGTGTGTGTGTGTGTGTGTATGACTGACAGTGTGTGTGTCTGACTGACTGTGTGTGTGTGTGTGTGTGTGTGTGTGTGTGTGTGTGTGTGTGTGTGTGTGTGTGTGTGTGTGTGTGTGTGTGTGTGTGTGTGTGTGTGTGTGTGTGTGTGTGTGTGTGTGACTGACTGTGTGTGTGACTCTGTGACTGAGTGTGTCTGACTGAGCGGGTGTGTGTGTGTGTTTGTGTGTGTGTATGACTGACTGTGTGTGTGTCTGACTGACTGAGTGTGTGTGTGTGTGTGTGTGTGTGTGTGTGTGTGTGTGTGTGTGTGTGTGTGTTTGTGTGTGTGTATGACTGACTGTGTGTGTGTCTGACTGACTTACTGACTGAGTGTGTGTGTGTGTGTGTGTGTGTGTGTGTGTGTGTGTGTGTGTGTGTGTGTGTGTGTGTGTGTGTGTGTGTTGTGTGACTGACTGTGTGTGTGTGTGTGTGTGTGTGTGTGTGTGTGTGTGTGTGTGTGTGTGTGTGTGTGTGTGTGTGTGTGTGTGTGTGTGTGTGACTGACTGTGTGTGTGACTCTGTGACTGAGTGTGTCTGGCTGAGCGGGTGTGTGTGTGTGTGTGTGTGTGTGTGTTTGTGTGTGTGTATGACTGACTGTGTGTGTGTCTGACTGACTGACTGAGTGTGTGTGTGTGTGTGTGTGTGTGTGTGTGTGTGTGTGTGTGTGTGTGTGTGTGTGTGTGTGTGTGTGTGTGTGTGTGTTTGTGTGACTGACCGAGTGTGTGTCTGTGTGTGTCTGTGTGTGTCTGTGTGTGTCTGTGTGTGTCTGTGTGTGTGTGTGTGTGTGTGTGTGTGTGTGTGTGTGTGTGTGTGTGTGTGTGTGTGACTCTGTGACTGAGTGTGTGTGTGTGTGTGTGTGTGTGTGTGTGTGTTTGTGTGTGTGTGTGTGTGACTCTGTGACTGAGTGTGTGATCCTGTGACTGAGTGACTCTGACTGTGTGTGTGTGTGTGTGTGTGTGTGTGTGTGTGTGTGTGTGTGTGTGTGTGTGTGTGTGTGTGTGACTCTGTGACTGAGTGTGTGTGTGTGTGTGTGTGTGTGTGTGTGTGTGTGTGTGTGTGTGTGTGTGTGTGTGTGTGTGTGTGCCTCTGTGACTGAGTGGGTGACCCTGTGACTGAGTGACTGACTGAGTGTATGTGTGACTCTGTGACTGAGTGTGTGTGTGACTCTGTGACTGAGTGTGTGTGTGTGTGTGTGTGTGTGTGTGTGTGTGTGTGTGTGTGTGTGTGTGTGTGTGTGTGTGTGTGTGTGTGTGTGTGACTCTGTGACTGAGTGTGTGACTCTGTGACTGAGTGTGTGTGGGTGCCTCTGTGACTGAGTGGGTGTGTGACTCTGTGACTGAGTGTGTGACCCTGTGACTGAGTGAATCTGACTGAGTGTGTGTGTGACTGTGTGTGTGTGTGACTGAGTGTGTGTGTATGACTGACTGTGTGTGTATGACTGACTGACTGACTGACTGTGTGTGTGTGTGTGTGTGTGTGTGTGTGTGTGTGTGTGTGTGTGTGTGTGTGTGTGTGTGTGTGTGTGTGTGTGTGTGTGTGTGACTGACTGACTGTTTGTGTGACTCTGTGACTGAGTGTGTCTGACTGAGCGGGTGTGTGTGTGTGTGTGTGTGTGTGTGTGTTTGTGTGTGCGTATGACTGACTGTGTGTGTGTCTGACTGACTGAGTGTGTGTGTGTGTGTGTGTGTGTGTGTGTGTGTGTGTGTGTGTGTGTGTGTTTGTGTGACTGACCGAGTGTGTGTGGGTGTGTCTGTGTGTGTGTCTGTCTGTGTGTGTGTGTGTGTGTGTGTGTGTGTGTGTATGTGTGTGACTGACTCTGTGTGTGACTCTGTGACTGAGTGTGTCTGACTGAGTGTGTGTGTGTGTGTGTTTGTTTGTGTGTGTGTATGACTGACTGTTTGTGTGTCTGACTGACTTACTGACTGAGTGTGTGTGTGTGTGTGTGTTTGTGTGACTGACTGAGTGTGTGTGTGTGTGTGTGTGTGTGTGTGTGTGTGTGTGTGTGTGTGTGTGTGTGTGTGTGTGTGTGTGTGACTGACTGTGTGTGTGACTCTGTGACTGAGTGTGTGTGTGACTGTGTGTGTGTGTGTGTGTGTGTGTGTGTGTGTGTGTGTGTGTGTGTGTGTGTGTGTGTGTGTGTGTGTGTGTGTGTGTGTGTGTGTGTGTGACTGAGTGTGTGTGTATGACTGACTGTGTGTGTGTCTGACTGACTGACTGACTGTGTTTGTGTGACTGACCGAGTGTGTGTGGGTGTGTCTGTGTGTGTGTCTGTCTGTCTGTCTGTGTGTGTGTGTGTGTGTGTGTGTGTGTGTGTGTGTGTGTGTGTGTGTGTGTGTGTGTGTGTGTGTGTGTGTGTGTGTGTGTGTGTGACTGACTGTGTGTGTGACTCTGTGACTGAGTGTGTCTGACTGAGTGTGTGTGTGTGTGTGTGTGTGTGTGTGTTTGTTTGTGTGTG
>NC_134486.1:162904823-162907323 GCF_040206685.1 Ascaphus truei
CCCTCCGATGTCCCGCTGTTCCGTTGTCCCGCGCTCCCCTCCGATGTCCCGCTGCTCCGTTGTCCCGCGCGCCCCTCCGATGTTCCACTGTTCCGTTGTCCCGCGCGCCCCTCCGATGTCCCGCTGTTCCGTTGTCCCACGCGCCCCTCCGATGTCCCGCTGTTCCGTTGTCCCGCGCGCCCCTCCGATGTCCCGCTGTTCCGTTGTCCCGCGCGCCCCTCTGATGTCCCACTGCTCCATTTCTTGTGTGTGTGTGTGTGATGACTGTGTGTGTGTGTGTGTGTGTGTGTGTGTGTGTGTGTGTGTGTGTGTGTGTGTGTGTGTGTGTGTGTGTGTGACTGAGTGTGTGTGTATGACTGACTGTGTGTGTGTCTGACTGACTGACTGTGTGTGTGTGTGTGTGTGTGTGTGTGTGTGTGTGTGTGTGTGTGTGTGTGTGTGTGTGTGTGTGTGTGTGTGTGTGTGTGTGTGTGTGTGTGTGTGTGTGTGTGAGACTGAGTGTGTGTGTGTATGACTGACTGTATGTGTGTCTGACTGACTGACTGACTGACTGTGTGTGTGTGTGTGTGTGTGTGTGTGTGTGTGTGTGTGTGTGTGTGTGTGTGTGTGTGTGTGTGTGTGTGTGTGTGTGTGTCTGTGTGTGTGTGTGTGTGTGTGTGTGACTCTGTGACTGAGTGTGTCTGACTGAGTGAGTGTGTGTGTGTGTGTGTGTGTGTGTGTGTGTTTGTGTGTGTGTATGACTGACTGTGTGTGTGTCTGACTGACTTACTGACTGAGTGTGTGTGTGTGTGTTTGTGTGACTGACTGAGTGTGTGTGGGTGTGGGTGTGTGTGTGTGGGTGTGTGACTGACTGTGTGTGTGACTGAGTGTGTGTGTGTGTGTGTGTGTGTGTGTGTGTGTGTGTGTGTGTGTGTGTGTGTGTGTGTGTGTGTGTGTGTGTGTGTGTGTGACTGAGTGTGTGTGTGTGTGTGTATGACTGACAGTGTGTGTGTCTGACTGACTGTGTGTGTGTGTGTGTGTGTGTGTGTGTGTGTGTGTGTGTGTGTGTGTGTGTGTGTGTGTGTGTGTGTGTGTGTGTGTGTGTGTGTGTGTGTGTGTGTGTGTGTGTGTGTGACTGACTGTGTGTGTGACTCTGTGACTGAGTGTGTCTGACTGAGCGGGTGTGTGTGTGTGTTTGTGTGTGTGTATGACTGACTGTGTGTGTGTCTGACTGACTGAGTGTGTGTGTGTGTGTGTGTGTGTGTGTGTGTGTGTGTGTGTGTGTGTGTGTGTGTGTTTGTGTGTGTGTATGACTGACTGTGTGTGTGTCTGACTGACTTACTGACTGAGTGTGTGTGTGTGTGTGTGTGTGTGTGTGTGTGTGTGTGTGTGTGTGTGTGTGTGTGTGTGTGTGTGTGTTTGTGTGACTGACTGTGTGTGTGTGTGTGTGTGTGTGTGTGTGTGTGTGTGTGTGTGTGTGTGTGTGTGTGTGTGTGTGTGTGTGTGTGTGACTGACTGTGTGTGTGACTCTGTGACTGAGTGTGTCTGGCTGAGCGGGTGTGTGTGTGTGTGTGTGTGTGTGTGTTTGTGTGTGTGTATGACTGACTGTGTGTGTGTCTGACTGACTGACTGAGTGTGTGTGTGTGTGTGTGTGTGTGTGTGTGTGTGTGTGTGTGTGTGTGTGTGTGTGTGTGTGTGTGTGTGTGTGTGTTTGTGTGACTGACCGAGTGTGTGTCTGTGTGTGTCTGTGTGTGTCTGTGTGTGTCTGTGTGTGTCTGTGTGTGTGTGTGTGTGTGTGTGTGTGTGTGTGTGTGTGTGTGTGTGTGTGTGTGACTCTGTGACTGAGTGTGTGTGTGTGTGTGTGTGTGTGTGTGTGTGTTTGTGTGTGTGTGTGTGTGACTCTGTGACTGAGTGTGTGATCCTGTGACTGAGTGACTCTGACTGTGTGTGTGTGTGTGTGTGTGTGTGTGTGTGTGTGTGTGTGTGTGTGTGTGTGTGTGTGTGTGTGACTCTGTGACTGAGTGTGTGTGTGTGTGTGTGTGTGTGTGTGTGTGTGTGTGTGTGTGTGTGTGTGTGTGTGTGTGTGTGTGCCTCTGTGACTGAGTGGGTGACCCTGTGACTGAGTGACTGACTGAGTGTATGTGTGACTCTGTGACTGAGTGTGTGTGTGACTCTGTGACTGAGTGTGTGTGTGTGTGTGTGTGTGTGTGTGTGTGTGTGTGTGTGTGTGTGTGTGTGTGTGTGTGTGTGTGTGTGTGTGTGTGTGACTCTGTGACTGAGTGTGTGACTCTGTGACTGAGTGTGTGTGGGTGCCTCTGTGACTGAGTGGGTGTGTGACTCTGTGACTGAGTGTGTGACCCTGTGACTGAGTGAATCTGACTGAGTGTGTGTGTGACTGTGTGTGTGTGTGACTGAGTGTGTGTGTATGACTGACTGTGTGTGTATGACTGACTGACTGACTGACTGTGTGTGTGTGTGTGTGTGTGTGTGTGTGTGTGTGTGTGTGTGTGTGTGTGTGTGT
>NC_134486.1:164419612-164429612 GCF_040206685.1 Ascaphus truei
CATCCCCCCCGTAGCACCAAAAACACATAAAGTAAAGTAATGGGCAAAATAACTATTAAACATACAAACATACAGTTATCGCTCAATACCCAAACATACAGATTAGTATTAGGCTCCAGGTGCGTAGGGAGAAATTGAGGCACAAACAAAAATGGTGAACAGAGTCACCTAGATCCCTATTAGCACGCACTCATGGTGCACAAGTATATTAGCAAGGATGAATATCCACTGATTTAACAAGTGTCCCACCCCACTACCCCAATGAGGGTATAACAATAATGACAGACGAGAAGTCTGTGTAAAAACAGAAAATAACAAAACTTTAATGTTGACAAGTAGTCACGCCGAAACAAGTGTAAGTATGTACATGTGAATTAAAAGAGGAATAAAAAATGATCCCCTGAGGGGAGGGTGCCAGGTAAGAAACTGGTGGTGAGATCAATCAGCTTAATAGCTATAGGGGCTATGCACTAAGCAGTGATAAGTCATTTTAAGAGCGCAAAGTGCTCTTAGGACGTGAAGTTCCGCCGAGTGCTATTCACTAAGCCGCGCAAACAGGCACTTTGCGCTCTAAAACTGAATTATTCCTGGAAATTTTTCAAAGTCCAACTTTGCTCGTACGATGAGCTGTTTGTGCTGAATCCTGCCCTTCTGCGTGATTCACTAAGCAACGCAAACTTATCGTACGTATAAAGAAAAAATAAAGTTGGACTCAGTAATAATATATGCGCCTGGATGAAAACTGGTTAAAGGACAGACAAAAGAGGGTTGACATAAATGGAACTTTTTCAGGTTGGGCTAAAGTCGTGAGTGGAGTACCTCAGGGATCGGTACTGGGACCCCTGCTTTTTAACTTGTTTATTAATGACCTTGAGGTTGGGATCGAGAGCAAAGTCTCCATCTTTGCTGATGATACTAAATTGTGTAAGGTAATAGAATCAGAGCAGGATGTAATTTCTCTTCAGAAGGACTTGGAGAGACAGGAAACGTGGGCAGGTAAATGGCAGATGAGGTTTAATACAGATAAATGTAAGGTTATGCATTTGGGATACAAGAATAAAAAGGCCACTTACAAATTAAATGGAGATATATTGGGGGAATCCTTGATGGAGAAGGATTTAGGAGTGCTTGTAGACAACAGGCTTAGCAATAGTGCCCAATGTCATGCAGTAGCTGCAAAGGCAAACAAGATCTTATCTTGCATCAAACGGGCAATGGATGGAAGGGAAGTAAACATAATTATGCCCCTTTACAAAGCATTAGTAAGACCACACCTTGAATATGGAATACAATTTTGGGCACCAATCCTAAGAAAATACATTATGGAACTAGAGAGAGTGCAGAGAAGAGCCACCAAATTAATAAAGGGGATGGACATTCTAGCTTATGAGGAGAGGCTAGCTAAATTAGATTTATTTACATTAGAAAAGAGGCGTCTAAGAGGGGATATGATAACTATATACAAATATATTCAGGGACAATACAAATAGCTTTCAAAAGAACTTTTCATCCCACGGGCAGTACAAAGGACTCGGGGCCATCCCTTAAGGTTGGAGGAAAGGAAATTTCACCAGCAACAAAGGAAAGGGTTCTTTACAGTAAGGGCAGTTAAAATGTGGAAATCATTACCCATGGAGACTGTGATGGCAGATACAATAGATTTGTTCAAAAAAAGGTTGGACATATTTTTAGATGGGAAAGGTATACAGGGGTATACCAAATAAGTATACATGGGAAGGATATTGATCCAGGGATTAATCCGATTGCCAATTCTTGGAGTCAGGAAGGAATTAATTTCCCCCCTTAATGGGGTTTTTTGTTTGCTTTCCTCTGGATCAATAAGTATAGATATAGGATAAAGTATCTGTTGTCTAAATTTAGCATAGGTTGAACTTGATGGACAGAAGTCTTTTTTCAACCTCATCTACTATGTAACTATGTAACTATGTACGTGAAAGTTGCGCGGAATAAAGCTCACCAGCTAAAGGCAGGTGATAAAAAAAGCAGGACTTAGAAAAAATTCTTTGTTTACCTTTTTGCAGAAGCAAAACCCATACAACATGCCGGTGGGTGTCCCCGGCTGACTCCGCGGCCGTCCCGGGGTACCCGCGGGCCAGAGGTACCAATGTTGTGCCTACAAAAATACTAAACATTATTTCTAACTAAATACACCCCCCTAACACATACAGCAAAATAAGGTGCAAAATAACTATTATCCAGATATGGATAATAGATTATTTGCCCATTATTAAACACTGCATTAGCATACCTAAATAAAGTAAATAAAAACAGTAGGCAGCTAATCCAATGAATACAAGCAATAACAACATCAACAATGAATTAATTAAACCATTAACCAATGAAACCAATTAATTCCTGAACCAACTCAAAATGAATAGTAACACTAACCAATAAAACCAATGAATTACTACAACATTTATGAATGTAAACATTAAAAGACAAAGAAATACATTCAAACAATATCTGAAATAACCATAAAACGCATTAGCTAACATAATACAACATTAACTACAAACGAACACTAGTCGCAAACATTTTATTACCATTAAGCAGGAAAAAAACAAATAATCACATCCACATAAGAAAGTGACATTAAAAAAACCAACAGCAATACCAAGCCACAAATGCCCCCAAATATTGTCATAATAATGTATTCATCTGTTTACCTTTTTGCAGGCGCAAAACCCATACAACAGGCTGGCGGGTGTCCCCGGCTGACCCCGCGGGGTCCCCGAGGGAGGCAGTGGGTCGCGCGGGTGTCCCCGGCTGACCCCGCGGCTGTCCCGGGGTTCCCGCAGGAGTCCCGGGGTACCCGTGGGCCAGCGGTACCAATGTTGGGCCTACAAAAATACTAAACATTATTTCTAACTAAATACACCCCCCTAACACATACAGTACAATAATGTGCAAAATAACTATTATCCAGATATGGATAATAGATTATTTGCCCATTATTAAACACTGCATTAGCATACCTAAATAAAGTAAATAAAAACAGTAGCCAGCTAATCCAATGAATACAAGCAGTAACAACATCAACAATGAATTAATTAAACCATTAACCAATGAAACCAATTAATTCCTAAACCAACTCAAAATGAATAGTAACACTAACCAATCAAACCAATGAATTACTACAACATTAATGAATGTAAACATTAAAAGACAGATGTAGCCAGGTCCCCCAGGTTACCCTTATCTCCGCATGGTGGAAGGTTGCAGCGTGTAGGGAGTGCTCCGGTACATCGGAGGCTCCTTGGCAACCCGAGAAGTAGGGCGCCACCATATTGGTGTTCGCACATGCACGGTGAGCCCGTGGAGGTGGTGAGGGAGCAGAGGTCGCGCATGCGCAGCACGAGATTGCAAAGCCCGCGAAAGAGGAGCGGCTCCTATACGGTGGAGCGCACAGGACTACGAATCCCAGCAGCCATAGCGAGACCAGGTGATGCCAAGGAGCCAATAGGGTTGCGGGCATAACGGGAGGAAGGGTTTAGAGGTTGCGCAGGGGAGCACGCCGGGCAGAACCGAGCGGGAGGAGGAAAGGGAAAGGCGCTCAGTGTGTAGGGAGGCCGACAGCCCCTTCACTAGGCCCCATCCCCCTGGCCCAGTTAGGCCCTGAGTTCACGTAGAGTGGAGCGGAAGTAGGGACAGGCCCTCAGATAGGAGACAGTTCCCTTTAGTATCTGCGGGAGAGTTATACACCCAGAGACTGATGCAATATCAACCCAGAGGTTTGGGCTCAGACCTCGGCCGCACAGCAGCCCACCGGGTGGGATCGCCCCGGAGGGTGCTCCTGGAATTCCTGCGACGTCTGATCCTTTGTGAAGTTCCTTGGCAGGCCCGAGCGCTGGAGCGCTCGGCAGGTAACATCAGCAAGTGCACAACTATACATATATATATCAGGATAGTGGCTGCGCAGTCACACACATATACCTCACTTTGGGGGTGGGTGAATATTGAGTGTGGGAACTGGACACGGTGTGGGTGCACGGTGAAGAGGTCGCATCCTGCGAGACGCAGTAACATAGTGTCTCCTCTAGGGAGGGACACCTGTTGATTACATGCAAGGTTGCGGTTGCGTTAGTAAAGTCATTGGTTATTTTATATGCTGTGTGTGTGGAGTAATACATTATTGTCCTGTGAGACACAACTCCTACTCTACTGGGAGCCATCGCAGGTGGAGGCGCTGCACTAAGTAAGAGGTTATCAGTATTCACACGAGGTGCCCCAGGCTCTCCGTGGCGGAGGCTTAGGCCCCGCGAGCCAACAGGTTGCACAGCATTGGTAGCATTGTTTTCAATAGGAAGCAGGGCTACACAAAGAAATACATTCAAACAATATCTGAAATAACCATAAAATGCATTAGCTAACATAATACAACATTAACTACAAACGAACACCAATCGCAAACATTTTATTACCATTAAGCAGGAAAAAAACAAACAATCACTTCCACATAAGAAACTGACATAAAAAAAAACAACAGCAATACCAAGCCACAAATGCCCCCCAAATATTGTCATAATAATGTATTCATCTGTACCCTAAAGTGGTACAGATTAATATATTATCAGTCAATGTGCCTCCCCCCGAAAATTCAAAAAACATATCCAATGAAGAAACCGGTCAAAAGAGACATTTACAAACATTCAATATAATACTTACCATTAGAAGCGGTGGCCCTCCGACTCCCGGGATAACATGAAGCTCACGTACCTTGAAGGCCTCCAACAGCATCCGATGCCATCCGCCATGAATATCCGGATCAGGTACCCAAATCTTCTTTTTTCTTTCTTTAATCACCTTCTTCTATCTTCATCTGTCACCATTTCTTGATCTTCTTTATCTTCTATCTTCATCTGTCAATCCAAAAAAGCCCATGGTAAATCCCAACCGATGTTGTCGTGTTCTTGGGCTCAAATGAGGCGTCACGGCCTTAAATGGGCTTGTGACGTCACATTTAGCCTCAAAATGGTTAACAGCCACCTGATTGGCTGTTCAAACCATGTTCCGACTTAAAACATTTTTTTTGACATGACGTCACTTAAAGGGAATGATGCCAGCCAATCAGAATGGTTGTGCTTCATTTGCCTTTAAGATGACGTGACGAAGCCGGCGTCACATGGTATTTCAGCCAATCAGATCGTGGGAACCCATTCCATACTCTGATTGGCTGAAATACCATGTGACGCCGGCCATCTTGGATTTAGTGAAGTCATCTTAAAGGCAAATGAAGCACAGCCATTCTGATTTGCTGGCATCATTCCCTTTAAGTGACGTCATGTAAAAAAAAAAAAAAATGTTACCGTCAGAACATGGTTTGAACAGCCAATCAGGTAGCTGTTAACCATTTTGAGGCTAAATGTGATGTCACAAGCACTATTTATGCAGAATCTCCATGCAAATGTCACAGGCGGCTTATTTTTTCTATCAGCCAGCGTACGGGAAGTTTCAGTGTGCTAGCAGAGGGAAAAAACATTGAACGAACGATAAGCCAGTTTTGGGCACGTCCAATAGAAAATGAGCTGAGGGCCTTAGTGAATCGCGCCGCCTGCTTCATTTTTTATCGGACGTGATCATTTTTTTCAGGCCGGCGCGAAAGCACGGAGTTTAGTGCATAGCCCCCTATATTATGATTCCCATAGCATCACTACTCAAAATAATGTGGTGGTGCGATATATACAATTGATATAGCCCTGCTAAGGTGTACACTCCACTATCTGAATGCACATGTGGTATATAATCAGTTGCAGCAACAGCAGAGGTAGGTATAGTAACGTGTGCGGT
This sequence comes from Ascaphus truei, assembly GCF_040206685.1. Taxonomy (NCBI): domain Eukaryota; kingdom Metazoa; phylum Chordata; class Amphibia; order Anura; family Ascaphidae; genus Ascaphus; species Ascaphus truei. The sequence goes on from NC_134486.1 coordinate 164,425,421, forward strand.
TTATAACCGCATGCACACTATGGGGGCTATGCACTAAGCTCCGTTAAGTCACTTTTAGACCGCAAAGTGCTCTTAGAACGTGCTTTTGCGCTCAACCCGATGCACTAAGCAACGCAAACAGGCACTTTGCGATCTAAAAATGACTTTTTTCAAGAATTTTTTCTAAGTCCAACTTTGCTCGTTCGCAACTTTGTTTGCGTTAAATTCTGCCCTTAAGCGGGATGCCCTAAGCAACGCAACCTTAGCGTACACGAAAGTTGCGTTGATCAGAACACGCCAGGTCAGAGTAGACGCAAAGAAATCTGGACTTAGAAAAAATTCTTGCTTTTTATTTTTGCATGCGCAAAACCCATACAGCAGGTCGGCGGGTGTCCCCGGCTGACTCCGCGGGTGTCCGGGGGTCCCCGGCTCACCAAGTGGGGGTCCCTGCGGGAGTGCGGGGGTCCCTGTGGGAGTCTGGGGGTCTCCGCGACCGTCCCGGGGTCTCCGCGGGAGTCCCGGGGTACCCGCGGGCCTTCGGTACCAATGTTGCACCTCCAAAAATAATAAAAAAGAATTATAACTAAATACATCCCCCTAACACATACTATACAGTAATGGCCAAAATTACTATTATCCAAATATGGATAATAATGCATTTGGCTATTTTAAATACATATAACATTCAATAAATACAGTCAAAACATATTACACTTACCTTTTACAGGCACCGAAGACGAAGGCCGTCTTCATCCTCATATTCTTTCTGCCCATGCCCCTCCGGTGCTTCAAAACATGCACAACAATCACAATAGCCAATGTAATGTCCCCTAACCCCTTAATCACCATAGCGGTTATTAACCGCTACAGTCATTAAGGGGTTAACCCACCCTCACCCACCACTCGGGAGGCCTACATACCCTCCCCCACTAACCCCCCACCCCGTGAGGCCTAACCACCCTCACCCACTACCCACAAGGGAGGCCTACCCACATACCCTTGGGGCCAATACACCCTCCCCACCCACCCCCCCAACACATACAGTACAATAATGTGCAAAATAACTATTATCCAGATATGGATAATATATTATTTGCCCATTATGAAACACATAAAACATGCATAAATCAAAACATGAATTTTTAATCTTAAAATCACCACATTGCATGTTACAATAAATCCAGCATCTATTGTAAATATAAGGCAACAAATCAGCAGCTCCACAAATGTATATGAAATGTCACACAATTGCATTGAGTGTGTACATGATGCAATTAATCTGTGCATCATGTAACACTATGCAAAATATATGTAACAATAAAATACACTATGAAAAATGTCCCCTAACCACCAATACCATCATGAAAATCAATTAGAAACTAAGCAACATCAATACAATTAGCATCAATCAATTAATCCATTTCCTCAAACAATTAAAATACAATACAAATCAATTATACAATTCCCTATTCAATTCCTAAAGCCAAACCATTGCCAAAACAATTCTAATTTAAAGTAACCACCATCATTCTAATCTAACTACCATAAGGAAGCCATAACTAAATACAAATTACATTATTCACAACAATGACAAAATACAGCTGCTAAATACATTATCCATACATTAAAAGAACCTAAACATGAGCCAAACAATCAATTATTATCCCTGTATGTCTATCTATACAGATAGATAAACATAACATACAGGGACAATAATAGAGCATAAAATACAAAGCATTTACATTCAAAATTCACATACAATACACCCATTCAGTGTCCGTGAGTGTATGTATATACATAGATACATTAACGGGCATTAAATGGGACTGAAAAAATAAAAGACATGAATCAAAAATCATACAAACCTGTAAAAGTAAAAATAATAAACTTTTCTTTTGTTTACTCACCATTAGATGTCCACTCAGCGAAATCCATGTAGAAGGAGGGGGTTGGCCCGGTATTAAAAGGGTTGCACTCCATATGGCCACCCCCTGACCTCACCAGGGAGGAAAGGGGTTAACTGGACTGCGGTCCAGGAATGTGGCTTACACCTTGTCATGTCAGGAAACTGTATGTTCCCCTGTTCCCATGTTTCATAAGCCAGGATCAGTTGCAACCACAGACTGACTTACTGTTCCCCCTCACCCTTCCCCATTCTCCGGACAATGACATGACTGGGGGGTGGCCAGAATTAGGAGCCCAGTTATGGAGGCAGTGAAGACAGACCCTACCCTGGTGACGTGATAGGCCTATAAAAGCCTATGTCGCCTCATTTTGAAGCTAGTCGCCGAGGAGGGAACATCTCCCCTCCTGAGAAGAAGGGCGTGGCGTAAGAAGATGGAAGAAGACGGAAGAAGATCCCAAAATACCCCAAAGAAGAAAGAAGACACAGACGTGGATTTGATATGGGTTTTTATTATTATAAATATTTTTTATTATTTGTGTGTGTGTGTGACTCTGTGACTGTGTGTGTGTGACTCTGTGACTGAGTGTGTGTGTGACTCTGTGACTGAGTGTGTGTGTACAGACACACACCCACCTTCACCGTCACCTGCCCACCCACCATCTCCCATATTCCCACATGCCCCTCCGATGCATCCACATGCCCCTGAAATGTCCCCCCACATGCCTGATCCCCCCCACATGCCTCTGATGCCCCCCCTCATGCCTCCAATGTCCCGCGTGGCCCTCCGATGTCCCGCTGCTCCGTTTCTTGAGTGTGTGTGTGTGACTGAGTGTGTGTGTGTGACCAAGTGTGTGACTGAGTGTGTCTGTGTCTCTGACTGTGTGTGTGTGTGACTGACTGTGTGTGTGTGTGTGTGTGTGTGTGTGTGCGTGTGTGTGTGTGTGTGTGTGTGTGTGTGTGTGACTTACTGTGACTGAGTGTGTGTGTGTGTGTGTGTGTGTGTGTGTGTGTGTGTGTGTGTGTGTGTGTGTGTGTGTGTGTGTGTGTGTGTGTGTGTGTGTGTGTGTGTGTGTGACTGAGTGTGTGTGTGTGTGTGTGTGTGTGTGTGTGTGTGTGTGTGTGTGTGTGTGTGTGTGACTCTGTGACTGAGTGTGTGTGTGTGTGTGTGTGTGTGTGTGTGTGTGTGACTCTGTGACTGAGTGTGTGACCCTGTGACTGAGTGACTCTGACTGAGTGTGTGTGTGTGTGCCTCTGTGACTGAGTGTGTGACCCTGTGATTGGGTGACTGACTGAGTGTGTGACTGTGACTGAGTGTGTGTGTGTGACTCTGTGTGACTGAGTGTGTTACTGAGTGTGTGTGTGTGTGTGTGTGTGTGTGTGTGCTCCGTTGTCCCGCGCTGCCCTCCGATGTCCTGCTGCTCCATTTCTTGAGTGTGTGTGTGTGACTGACTGACTGTGTGTGTGTGTGTGTGTGTGTGTGTGTGTGTGTGTGTGTGTGTGTGTGTGTGACTGACTGAGTGTGTGTGACTGACTCTGTGTGTCTGACTGAGTGTGTGTGTGTGTGTGTGTGTGTGTGTGTGTGTGTGTGTGTGTGTGTGTGTGTGTGTGTGTGTGTGTGTGTGTGTGTGTGTGTATGACTGACTGTGTATGTGTCTGACTGACTGACTGACTGACTGTGTGTGTGTGTGTGTTTGTGTGACTGACTGAGTGTGTGTGTGTGTGTGTGTGTGTGTGTGTGTGTGTGTGTGTGTGTGTGTGTGTGTGTGTGTGTGTGTGTGTGTGTGTGTGTGTGTGTGTGTGTGTGTGTGTGTGTGTGTGTGTGACTGACTGTGTGTGTGACTCTGTGACTGAGTGTGTCTGTCTGAGTGAGTGTGTGTGTGTTTGTGTGTGTGTATGACTGACTGTGTGTGTGTCTGACTGACTTACTGACTGAGTGTGTGTGTGTGTGTGTTTGTGTGACTGACTGAGTGTGTGTGGGTGTGGGTGTGTGTGTGTGTGTGTGACTGACTGTGTGTGTGACTCTGTGACTGAGTGTGTGTGTGTGTGTGTGTGTGTGTGTGTGTGTGTGTGTGTGTGTGTGTGTGTGTGTGTGTGTGTGTGTGTGTGTGTGTGTGTGTGTGTGTGTGTGTGTGTGTGTGTGTGTGTGTGTGTGTGTGACTCTGTGACTGAGTGTGTGTGTGTGTGTGCCTCTGTGACTGAGTGTGTGACCCTGTGACTAAGTGACTGACTGAGTGTGTGTGTGACTCTGTGACTGAGTGTGTGTGTGTGACTCTGTGACTGAGTGTGTGTGTGTGTGTGTGTGTGTGT
>NC_134486.1:164454612-164527112 GCF_040206685.1 Ascaphus truei
TTCTTTGGTTTTTAATTGTATAATTAAGTCCATCAAAGTAAAGGAACAACTATTGAGGGCGTCTTTCCAACTATTTTCAAAGGCCGCATTTATAAACCCAAAAGTGGGAGTTTTCTTAACTCGTAATCCTCTAGGGATCCTCTTTGTTCTTACACTGGCGACACACTTTATTCGAGCTTGGCTAGTCCCACGAATTCGGGTATACCCGGGTGTATTGAGGTTTGTGACTGTTTTCTGCCCGAGTGCATTGAGGTATTTTCCAAGCAGGGATTGAAGTATTTTATTCCCGCTGGCTGCAATAATGCACAGTATATATATATATACTGCATTACAATTCATGAATTTATGCCATCTGGTAGACACGCGAAGCATTGCAGCCTATTAAATCCTAATCATTATCATTTAACAGATCAGCCGCCCATCAGCCAGGCATGTACCCAGGCTGGGAAGGCAAATGCAACGGGGCTTGTCAGAGGTGAGGAGTGGCGCATTCCATGTATCTGCCAGGTACATACCGGGTATTTGCTCGAATAAAGTGTGTCGGTGCAGTACATAATTTTGCAGAGTAATAATGTCCCACCATGTGCGTATTTTTAAAGATAATAACCTTTCTAGTTTTGTGAACTGAATTTTTAGGTCAGACAAATCCTCACAGTTTGGTTCCATAGTATTGTCAAATACTTGTTCTGCCTTTTTTGCTCTTTTGGAATTATCCGAGCAACAAAAAGCATACTGGGTAAAGGTTTCATTTTCCGGTCCACTTTCATCTTCAATATCTACACTTTCTTGATCCATATTAACCTCTACTTATTAATATACAAAAAGAGCATATATTAAAAATGTGTTTTGTGAACAATGGGTTTCCCACACTCTCTCTAAGCAATTGTTGAAAAATGATGATTCTGGTCCTATGTGAGCAACCTCACAGACGGTCAGTACAAGAGCAAAACAAAGCTGTATGGTGCTCTAACATAGACCTGACCAATATTGGTTGTGGCAGTATAATAAAGAATTCAATCCATTCCCAGAGATATCCCACACTATAATGGACCATCTATACTGTACACATCACATCCATTTGTTCAATAAACCAGAAGAGTAACACCTTAATGATGATGAATACTCACACTTGCTTGTGTCTGGTCTGTGACATTGAAAAGGATTCCTGTGGTGTTAGCTTGAGTAAATTCACTCACTTTTTGCAGATGGGTCTTCAGTGGGTTCTTCATAGGTGTGTGCTGCCGGTTCTCCAGGGTAGTAAACAGGTTCAGCAGGGAGAGATGGAGCACTACTGGAAAAATTGCTGGAGAGTGTGTTCCCAATAAAAATAAGGTTTATTGGATCAGAGCATGATAACAAGGATGAGCCCAGGGGCCCCCACCAACGCGTTTCGAGCTTCCGCTCTTTCTCAAGGTGATAACACTCTGATCAAATCTCTTACCTTATGAAGGTTAATTTTCCCGCCTTTCCTCACCCCTAACCCGTCGCTTGGTTGCGTCACGGGCAGCGCGCCGTATGTATAGGGCGCGCCACGAGTGGCGCCAGTCGCGCAGGGTAAAGCGGTGACGTCAGCGCGTCTCTGAACATCAACAACAACTTTATTATTATTTCTAACGAACATTGAAAAAAACTTTAAAATAACTTTATTAACACTAAACAATGAACAGTACATGCAAAATTCATTACGAATGAAGTGTACATTTAAATCATGTTAAAAACAAAGATAATCAATGTATATAAAAAAAAGTGTTTAAAAGAAAAGACAGTCATGGATGTTAGAGTTTAGGATACATGTGTATGACTCTGTACACAGACCCAGAGGATATGAATTAGAACATAAAGCCCTTTGTGTATATGGTTGTATAAATATATGGAAGTTCACTAGGTTTGCCTTATTTGTGAACTTATCCATCCCACATTTCACAGTATCCCCATTAAGTCTGGGTATGGGAACAGAGTCATATAATCAGATGTTTATGATCCATATTATTGTAGAATCATTAGATGTGTGGACCGAAAACTTATTTTGGCATATAATAATCCATGTTTTAAGATCAATATTCTTTATTGTTTTACATATAAACTTATTGTAAATATTATACCCAAGTTTATGACAAAAATTGGTATTATTAATTATACACGTTACCAACTTTAAACCAATTATCAATTGCACAGAATAAAGTAATTGTCATAACAATATTGTATTTGACTTTTTAATTAATTTCATTTTATTTTAGAAATGGATTGAGATCCCATTCTGAATTTAGACCAAAGGGGATTCTTGTATTGAGGGTAAAAATCCAGAATAGTTCCCTTTTATCAAGTATGTCTAATCTGTTCCCCCCTCTGTAGGGTTTTTTTATGTGTTCAATTCCTCTATATTTTAATTTTCCAATGTCTCCTTGTTTACAGTTGGTAAAATGTAGGGATACTGGATGTGTGAGATCCCCTAATTTTATTAATCTAATGTGCTCCCTCATTCTGACTTTTAAAGCTCTTGTGGTACGTCCTACATATTGTTTGCCACATCCACAGTCCAATAAATAGACTATGAATGTGGCATTACAATTAATGAAGGATTTGATGGGATATGATTGTCCTGTGTTAAAGGATACAAAGTTTGAGGACGGCATCATATGAGCACAGGAAATACAATTGAGGCATTTGAAACAACCCTTTGGGAGATGTTCTTTTGATCTACACATGAGGAAGAAAAAAGGCTTCTTGAAACATGATTGGCTATCGTTTTTGCTTTTTTGAATACAAAACGAGGGCCTTCTGTGTGTACCTTAGTTATGCGGACTTTGAAAATAGTTGGAAAGACGCCCTCAATAGTTGTTCCTTTACTTTGATGGACTTAATTATACAATTAAAAACCAAAGAAAAATCACAATTGGATAAGGACATACAAAAATTACAAATGGAATTGCGACAATTCATTGATATGGAGGGTTTTAATGATCTAGACAAATCATTGTCAAAAAATATTGATACTATGGAAAAGGAAATAATGTTGAAAAAACAAACCAAATTTGAGAGAGACAAGCAAGATTATATCCGGAATCAAGTCTATGTCTGGCAAAAACCAGTACCCACTAAAAGGTTTAATTCATCTACACCTAGAAAGATTTATCCAGAAAAACATCAAAAATCAATTCTAAAAAAGAACATTTCTTTTTCCCAAACCACTAGTGGGGAATCTGATTTTTCGGATAGTGAGGCACTCTCTCATACAACAACTCCACATAGAGATCAACAAAACCCCAGACCACAGAGGGAAACTAGAGGGGAATCCACAAGTACAGGACATTTTTCACAGGACAGTGATAGCAGCAATAAAGAATTTCACTCCAAAACGTTTTTCGGATCTTCAAAAAACCGGGAACGTATAAACACACGCGAAGAGGAAAGAAAAGAAAACAAGAAAAATCCCCCAAAGAGGAAAAAGAACTCCTAATTGAACACACAGGAGTTATTAACTTAACAGATAATCTCCTATCACCTGCAGAACTTTCAGTCCTTGACAAGGGATTGAAATTTGCACCCACATCTAAGTTCAAATTGTTTGATGTTATCATTGACTTGAATAAATATGTTCGGAAGTTGACCCTCAAACGTTTCTTTAGTGGAAGGGATGGGGTGAGCGGGGAGGGTGAAGGAGTTGATTATGTAGAGGACACTGAGACAAGGGATCGTACACCCTCAAGCTCAGATGCACTCACAGAGTCGGCTCTAGAACCTTATCCATCGCCCTCCACCCTGACATTCAAGGAACAATGTTGTTTGCAGGATTTGAATGCCCTAATTGATGATAATGAATTAACTAACACCGTTGATCTTTCAAATGTTATAGGCAGACAACATTCAGGCCTAAAGAAAAAATCCGTTTTTTATCCAAAGCACATGAAGGGTCACTGTCTCAATACATTTGAGAAACTTGTTGAGAGGGATTTGACCCTCCTCTCTAGGGGATACACTTTTGAATTGTCTCCCCTACAGGGCAGGGTTAACAATCTCAGCAAGGATGAAAAAGATGCTTTACAGAAATTAAAAAACAATAAGGATATTATTGTAAAAGGGGCAGACAAGGGGGGAGCCATTGTAGTGCAGAGTAGGACCCAATATAGACAAGAAGCTATTAGACAGTTATCTGATACATCATCCTACACTGTACTACATGGCGACCCCACTCCCATGTTTCTCAGACAGCTTAAGTCCCTCCTAGAAGAGGGCTCCTTATTGGGAGTCCTTGATCAGGGAGAATGTGAGTTTTTGCTCGAGATACATCCCATTATTCCAATCTTCCACCATCTCCCAAAGATTCATAAAACTTTGGTCTCCCCCCCTGGGAGGCCAATAGTTTCTAGCATTGGATCTTTGGGAGATGGTGTCTCTAGATATGTGGATAACTATTTGCAGAATTTTGTACAAGCCTTGCCGTCACATATCAGAGATAGTGGCGACCTTCTGGATAAACTTACAAGTGTAAAATGGAAAGAAGGTTACATTTGGGTGTCATTAGACGTGACATCATTGTATACTGTAATAATGCATCAACATGGTATGGCAGCTGTCAAATCTTATTTTGATCACTCCACATTTTCACTTACACAAAGCACTTTTATTCTAGACTGTATTAATTTTCTATTGACGCACAATTATTTTTTGTTTGATGACACTTTTTACCTCCAAACACGTGGAACCGCAATGGGCACCAGCTTCGCTCCCTCATATGCCAACCTATTCTTAGGTTGGTGGGAGTCGGTCCACGTGTTTGGAGATAACAACCCTTATCGACACTTTATCACATTTTATAGGCGGTTCATAGATGATTTAATATTTATTTGGGAAGGAGGGGAAGAATCACTTTTATTATTTATTAATCACCTGAACGATAACGAATTAAATTTAAAATTCACTCACACTTTTGATTATCATCACTTACACTATCTGGATTTATTTCTGTTCATTGATATGGATGGGAAAATTAATTCTAATGTTTATAGGAAAGCTAATTCCCGCAACACATATTTAAGATTTGACAGCTGTCACCCTAAGCCTCTCCTAAATTCAATTCCAAAGGGACAATTGATACGCTTAAAGCGAATATGCTCAAAAAATGAAGACTTCATTATTCAGTCTAATGAATTACTAAAAAGATTTGAAGAGAGGGGTTACCCAAGATCTAATCTCAGAAGGTCACTAGAAGAAGTGGATAAAATGGACAGAGAAGATCTCTTGAATACTCAAAAAAATCGTTTAAAGAGTCAAAACAAATGGGAAGCAAAAAATCCAATTTTTATTACACAACATAACAATCAAGTTAATAGCATTAAAGGGATTGTTAGAAAACATTGGAATGTTTTGTCTGCAGACCCATTACTAACTAAGGTACACACAGAAGGCCCTCGTTTTGTATTCAAAAAAGCAAAAACGATAGCCAATCATGTTTCAAGAAGCCTTTTTTCTTCCTCATGTGTAGATCAAAAAGAACATCTCCCAAAGGGTTGTTTCAAATGCCTCAATTGTATTTCCTGTGCTTATATGATGCCGTCCTCAAACTTTGTATCCTTTAACACAGGACAATCATATCCCATCAAATCCTTCATTAATTGTAATGCCACATTCATAGTCTATTTATTGGACTGTGGATGTGGCAAACAATATGTAGGACGTACCACAAGAGCTTTAAAAGTCAGAATGAGGGAGCACATTAGATTAATAAAATTAGGGGATCTCACACATCCAGTATCCCTACATTTTACCAACTGTAAACAAGGAGACATTGGAAAATTAAAATATAGAGGAATTGAACACATAAAAAAACCCTACAGAGGGGGGAACAGATTAGACATACTTGATAAAAGGGAACTATTCTGGATTTTTACCCTCAATACAAGAATCCCCTTTGGTCTAAATTCAGAATGGGATCTCAATCCATTTCTAAAATAAAATGAAATTAATTAAAAAGTCAAATACAATATTGTTATGACAATAACTTTATTCTGTGCAATTGATAATTGGTTTAAAGTTGGTAACGTGTATAATTAATAATACCAATTTTTGTCATAAACTTGGGTATAATATTTACAATAAGTTTATATGTAAAACAATAAAGAATATTGATCTTAAAACATGGATTATTATATGCCAAAATAAGTTTTCGGTCCACACATCTAATGATTCTACAATAATATGGATCATAAACATCTGATTATATGACTCTGTTCCCATACCCAGACTTAATGGGGATACTGTGAAATGTGGGATGGATAAGTTCACAAATAAGGCAAACCTAGTGAACTTCCATATATTTATACAACCATATACACAAAGGGCTTTATGTTCTAATTCATATCCTCTGGGTCTGTGTACAGAGTCATACACATGTATCCTAAACTCTAACATCCATGACTGTCTTTTCTTTTAAACACTTTTTTTATATACATTGATTATCTTTGTTTTTAACATGATTTAAATGTACACTTCATTCGTAATGAATTTTGCATGTACTGTTCATTGTTTAGTGTTAATAAAGTTATTTTAAAGTTTTTTTCAATGTTCGTTAGAAATAATAATAAAGTTGTTGTTGATGTTCAGAGACGCGCTGACGTCACCGCTTTACCCTGCGCGACTGGCGCCACTCGTGGCGCGCCCTATACATACGGCGCGCTGCCCGTGACGCAACCAAGCGACGGGTTAGGGGTGAGGAAAGGCGGGAAAATGAACCTTCATAAGGTAAGAGATTTGATCAGAGTGTTATCACCTTGAGAAAGAGCGGAAGCTCGAAACGCGTTGGTGGGGGCCCCTGGGCTCATCCTTGTTATCATGCTCTGATCCAATAAACCTTATTTTTATTGGGAACACACTCTCCAGCAATTTTTCCAGTAGTGCTCCATCTCTCCCTGCTGAACCTAGTAAACATTGTTATAATATACCTGTGTGTAATTATTGTGTATATTGGTTCTGGTGAGGGACTCCTCCCACTACGCTGGGATCCCTCACCGGTGGAGGCGCTGCACTGAGACAATAAGTATACCCTAGGCTCCCAGGGGTGGAGGCTTAGGTCCTCTGTGAAGCAACAGGTATAGGCAGCACCAGTAGCCTTCTTGTTTAGGGGGAAACAGGGCTACATATATATATATAACTTTTTTATTACAGGTTTGAAGCAGAAGGTCTCCAGGGCTGAACAGTGTTAATTTAATCTCCTGGGACTCCCTTCTTAGAGATATTACCTCTGTAGGGGGTGCCAGTATGTCTGCGGAGTATTAAGGTCCAGGTCATGTGGGCCAATAGGAAGCTGCACCGGATGACATCATCCTATTGGCCAGTGTGATGCTGGACATTTAAACCATTAGATTAGACCAAGGGTTGACTACCTGAGGCTCCTGAGCTTCATGCAGCTCTTTCCGCATCTACTTGTGACCCTCCTTTGTCCGCAGGTTGCCGCTCCCCAGCTGCTTCCTCTCTCCCTCACTGTCCTGCCGGTGGCTGCAGGGGTCTCTCCGCAGCTGTGGGCCTGCCTGTCTACTGCACTGTCCCACGCCGGGCTCTCTCATGCTAGTGCGCGCCAGTAGTGTGTGCTTCGACTTCTGGCACGCGCCGACGTCACAGAGCCCGGTGTGGGAAAGTGCAGGAGAGAGGCAGGCCCACAGCTTGGGAGAGCCGGGCCCGGCAGCAACAAGAGGCCCGACTCCAGTGCCGGCCGAGCCTCCCTGCAGCTACCGGCAGGACAGTGAGGGTTTGGGAAACTTCTTATCGGCCAGGACCCAGGGAGTAGTGTTCTTGGGCCCCGCAACAGTTTGTGGAAAGGCACGAATGGTAAGGCCCGAGGTAGTAGGCTGTTCAATGTCTCAGGGCAAGTCCCGTGGTTTGGGCCTACCAGGCCCGCTATGGCCTGCACCAGGGCTGTGTCCCGGTCAGTACGGGCCCGATGGACCCTACCCCTAACTTTGGCAAAATATCTTTGCACGTTGGCTTCAGTTAAGGCAGTAACCACCGGAGCGGGCACAGCAAAGGTCTCTTCGCCCCGCCGGTCGCATCAATAATGACATCATCTGTGCCTGGTCTCGTGAGATCAGGATACAGATCTAGGTCCCGCACCGGAAGTGCGTCCATATACGATTGCACCGGAAAGGTGTTGCTGGCCTCCGCGTTGGAGGAAGTACCGGCCAGTACCTCCTCTCCGGATGCCTCCACGGCATCCTGGAAAGCAGGGTTGGAAAGATGCTCAATGCCCCGCTGACTTGGGATGATCATGGGGTCCTCCGAATCGGCCGTGACGCCCCTCCGCAGCTAGGCCACACCAGCACTCGCCGTGATGTTGTCTTGCCGGGACTCCGCTGCTCAGCACTGCCGTTAGGTGTAGGGTCCTTCGCAGTCTCGCTGAGGTGACACGCCGGCCGGCGCATCACCACGGACGTCCTTCCGCTGCTGTCATCATCGTTGGATGAAGGTAAAGATACCTCCTCAGGGGAAAGACCCTGGAGCATCTCGCAGTCACTGGCGGCAATTAGCAGGCAGCGGTCCCGCTCCTGCGCCACCAGTGATAGCAGCTCAGCCTCTCCCTGGGCAGTCATCTTACCCAGTGGCTCTGGTCTTGGTTTCGATTTGGCACACAGGCCCTCTGGAGCATCCGCGTCCAAGGCCTCAGTCACAGCCGCGGCCTCTTGCTCTGTTGTGCTGCTGACAGCAACACCGCAAACCGCATATAGAAAGCTCCACACTGTAGACACGTGGCAGTCAGCTTTGCGTCTCCACCAGGGAAGTCGCATTGCGGGCAGACGCATTTGACGAAGCATTTGTCGTCCACCTCTAGTACGAGGAAGTCTCCTGGTAGCTGGTACATATTTATTCTGCACTCCAACATCATGGTAGAAGGATGTGTAGCAAAGTTCAAAAGCAGCACAATACTTTGAGCTCTGCTTAGCTGGCTAGCTCCGAGGAACTGAGTTTGCGGCAGCTCACATCCGTCTCCTCCCTCAGTATAGGAAGTCTCTGCCGATTGGTAGTTACAACATCCCCTCCCTCTGGTGGAGTCAAGAACAGGGGCATACTGTAGGAGGGCGTGACTCTGACTTCGCGCCAAGCCACTCACAATAGATGAGCATGGCTTCAGCTTTTGCGCCGAGCCCATGCAGAAAAAGGCTTGCAACATTTACAGGAAACATACGCGGTCCCTGTTTTTGGCGGTGTAACAGGGGAGTAATCCCTGTTCAAGTAATGTGCCTTTAATCTAGCAGTGTGGTGGTTAACTGCTGGTAGTCAATTAATAAACACCACCTGCCTGATTTAGATTGCTTACAAAAGCCTGTCTGTTGAGACAGGAAGTGACTCCTTAGCTCACTTGTGAGCTGACCTTTGGAGACACAACAGTCTTGAGCCCTGTCAGAAGAAACAGCAGAGCTGCTTACAAGACACAGGGAAAACTACTAAACCTGATCTGACACACCCTGAGTGAAGGGAACTGAACCAGGAACTGAGAAGATTTTCCCTCCAAGAAACAGATAAGACTTTCATTCTTAAGAGACTTCTTATATCTGCTTATTTCATGCTATGTGTTTGGGGCTGGGAGAAATGCTTGACTAAGTGAGATGTGAATTAATTGCATAGTGTTTCACTAGAAATACTCCCAAGTGAATAGAAGCTTTGTTCCCACCCCCTGTGTTTGGATGGATTTCCTGATGAAAAGGAAAAGGCACAATAAAGCCTTATTATATTTTCACCTTATAAAAGTCTCCAATTGTGTACATCTGTGAACGTCCGTCTACAGGCAGCAACAGATTTTGGATGGCAACATCTATCTGATTGATCCCTTTACATTGGAACCACAATTATGAATAGAATAAAGTGCATTAACATGGGGTTCTCGTAATTTTGGCGGGGACCCTCTCTCCTTAATCTGCTGCAACACATGGTAGCGGAGTATATACCCCAGGCTAGGCAAAACTCCCTCCAGTACTGCACATGATAACAGTCCAGACATGAGTACTCTGTGGCTCCCTGTACATCAGCTGCTAGCAGTAAAGTGGTAGTTCCTCCAGCAGAGGTTCCTGGCACCTGTGACTCGGGCACCCCTCCTCAGATACTACCTAACAGTACTTTAACGCCACCCGTTATGGCCCTGACACGGCAGTCCCTTTCCAGAGGTTTCTGGGTAACTGGCAACAAAAACAGCCCCCCAGGCATCCTACATGAATCAGTCCTCAGGGTGACTTAGAACCAAAGCAATAGCAATCTGCCTCCTCACAGGTTACCCTTTAGGTCAGCATAGGCTAATGCTCCCTGGCAGGGAAACTGGGCCCCTGTTATGGTATGCAGGAGTCCCCTAGAGCAACACCTAGCCTCCCATCCTTCCTTAGTACTCACTTTCGAAGCATAATTTCTCTCTTTCTGTTCTGCTTCGCTGAAAGCCTGTCCTGTTGGGCATTTCAGCAGCGCCTCCAAATGTAGCAGTGTTTCCCCCACCCTCTGGGAGATTGTGCATCTACATGGTGTAATGTGCTGGTTACCTGCTGGCTCACAGGATACTGAGGTGTCCGTTGTTGGTGTTGGGGACATCAGGAAAGGCTTCTGGGGTATAAACTGGTTCTGCCTCACGGTGTCAGCGCCTCCATCTCTTGCAGGCTTCAGGGATGTAGAGACAATCCCTGCAGGATAACTCGCTTCTACTCCCCCTAATAGATTGCAGACTCAGGCAGGCGTATATTTTAACAGGAATACTTTATTGCAACACAGCTTTTATCAGAATACACTGCACAGCAACGCTTTCTGGCCTCACACTCTGGATGGTCCCTGGACTTCCACCCCTGGCCTAGGACACCAAGGGCAATCCTTGCTCTTCCCTGACTCCTATTAGAGTCAGAGGTACGGTACTCACCCCCAGTCCCCAAGGGGAGGGGACAGAAGTGCCAGAAAAACCCTGGATTGGGCCTAACACTACCTGCACTGATACTAGGACATACATGTCAGGCATGGTAGATTAGTAGTCAAGCCAGGCATGGCTATATATATATTTTTATTAAACTACATAATTAAAAGTGACAAACTGGGGACATACTGGGACAAAACAAACAAAACTCTCCTTCCACGCGTTTCACGCTCTAACAGTGCTTTCTCAAGGAGTATTGAACGGAGGGTATACTGCCTGATTTTATAGCCCCTCCTTCTGGCAAACACAGTTGATTGTAAATTAATTACAAACATCAGTTGAAATCAATTTGTAGTGGCATTTAGAGGAAACATAAATTCAATTGAATAGTATAACATGATCAAAACAGAATACATTGATGGAAACAGTTCATACCTAAACTTGATATCGGTTAATGTATGTAATTCACCAAAATAAGGGAATATGGAACTATACGTCAATATTGTTCCAGGTGAAAAAACTCCAAAATGAATCACCATCATAAATAAGATTAATTAATCAAATATAAGGTGTGGAGTATTAATAAATAAACTGCTCTAGCGAAACAACACAGCGAATATATATATTATTAAATAATGATAAAAAATATATAATATATGAATATATAAATAAACAGTATAAAAAACATAATGATGATGATGTATTAAGTCACACATGTGTAATAGTAAATGTAACAGAACAAATCATCAAGATATAACATAATATAATTTAAACTGTGAAAAATTTCAGAGCTGCTATACATTAAACACAGTCAAGATAGGCATTATGTCAGCCCATAAGTAGCAAAAACAAGTTTAGTAGGAGAACCTAGAGCAATGAATACAAAAAATACAAAAAAAGAGAGGCTTTTAGATGAAATAATAAATATCTATACCATATGTTTATACTGGCTATAGAAAATACTTTAGATCCCACTGTGAATTTAACCCTTTAGGGGCCAGAGTATCCAATGAAAAAATCCAGTATGCCTCTCTTTTGTATAATGCATTAACTCTATCACCTCCTCTAAAATGCATATGAACATGTTCTAGGCTACACACTTAAAATGTTCAAGTGAACCATTGAAGTGTAAAGAAACTGGGTGATTTAGATCTTTTTTTATTATCAGTCTCATGTGTTCCATGATCCGAATTTTGAATTTCCTTGTAGTAAGACCTACATATTTTCTATTACACCCACAGATGAGCATGTATATAATGAATTCTGAGTTACAGTTAATAAAAGACAGGATTTGGAAAAAATTCTCTTTTTACAATGTTTTTATTATTTTTAACATTTGTAACCACACTGGGAGAGATGAGGTTACCCAAGGTTTGTGATTTTCTAAACACAAATCTTGGATTTATTGATGTAATGCCCTTCAAAAACGGGTCTATTGAAAGTATTCCCCAGTGTTTGTTGATGATACAATTGATACATCAATTGCGTAAGATTGATTGCTGAATTGAGTTATAAAGTAAGGTGAGTCAAGATCAGAAGCATCATGTCTTTGAACAGTTTTCACATTTCTCCCAATATTTTTAGAACCTATCAAATCTTCCTACTTTTGCTGAGGGCATTCAAATAAGCCTCCTCAAGAATAGCTTTGTTATATCCTCTGGAAATGAAACGATCTGTAAGTTCCATTGATCTAGATTTAAAGATTTCTAGACTTGAGCAATTTCGACGTAGTCGGATGTATTGCCCCAAGGGTATACCTCTAAATAGACTTCGATTATGTCCACTTTTAGCATGTAGGAGTGTATTTCTACTTGTAACGCGTAGCTCACCACAAACGAAGTGCGACCGCGGTGCTGAGGTAGGGAATTGAGAAACGCCAACCCATAGCCACGCGGGCGCACCTACTGCTGCGGCCGAGTTTATTCGAGCATTTGCCCGTTCTCGGCCGCAGCAGTAGCCTGGCGCATGCCGGAGGGTGACGGGCGCGCGCCGAAGCAGCGGAAGAGCGCCCTCCGATCGGGGCGCTCTCCCTCCCGCTGCCGGGTCCGCCGGGTCCCCCGGAACCCCCTGCCGCCGTCCCCCACATCGCGGGACACCAGGGCTCCCTCGGGGAGCCCTGGAAGCGCGTGCAGGGGGCGCAGGCTCCCGATGACGCGTGACCGCGCGTCAGTGACGCGAGGCACGCCGAGGGGCGGCCACTAGCAAGACGGGAAATCTCCCGGCTTGCGGATCTGGCCGATGAGCAATAAAATGTGTCGGTAGTGTAGGATGTAGATTGGTCGTGCAAGCCGGATCAGGGTTATAGAGTGCAGAGTAGTCGTATATACTTGCCAGGTCAGGATTGTAGAAGAGCGGATCGTCGGGGTACTTTGCCAAGGTGAAGATTGTAGAAGAGCGGATCGTCGGGGTACTTTGCCAAGGTGAAAATTGTAGAAGAGCGGATCGTCGGGATACTTTGCCAAGGTGAGGATTGTAGAAGAGCGGATCGTCGGAGTATTTTGCCAAGGTCAGGAGCGGAGAGAAGCGGAGCCCAAGAAACTAGCCGGGTTCAGGCAACAAAGGGTTAATCAGGCAGACAAGACAAAACAAGGTATCAGGAACAGAATGCAGCAAGGCACGGCTTCACACTGACTATGCTCAGCAAAGGTAAGCTGAAAGTGCAGGGTGTTAAAGGAAGGACAGTAAAAAACAGAGAAAATACTGTGCGCAACTATCTAACCCAGAATTTAGAATAAAAATATAGTGCAATGACTAAACCACATACTGTAAATAAGTGACCAAGAAATAAATCACAATAACCACAGTGAGGGTGAAATTATATCACATAACCGTGTATTTGTAGAGGCGTCTGCTGCTATAAACACAGGGGGTGGCTCAGCACCCCCCACACTCTAGGAAATGGAAACAAAAGAAACAGCGCACAACGCCAAATAGTGAAGCAAGTAATGCTATATATTAGTAATTACAGGGTAATAAATCTGCGTACATCAAAACAGTGGAATAGGTGCATTTAGTGTGTTTCACACAAGTTACCACTCAGCAACTGTTGTCAGAAGAGTCTGCAGCTTGCTTCTCTCAGCGGGGGCGCTACGTTGGTTCAGGAGCAGGATTAATGTCCAAAACCCCTCATCCAACAGTACATCGCTCCCAAGGGGATTTCCCTTTAAGGCAACCACGCTCCGTTGCAGGTATTGGTGCTTGGTGGGACCGCTCGCGCTTCCAAGCCGTCTGGTGCAGCTCATGTAGCTCAGTGAGCAGATCCACTGTACGGGGGTGAGACCTCAGCTCTGCAAGGGTACACTCGGCGTGCCACGTTGTCGCTCCGTCACGGGATACTGCGTGATGACGTCACAGTCTCCGCAGCAGCGAGGGAACCGGCAGGGAGGCAGTGAAAGTCTCTCAAAGTCTCTCAAAGTCTCTCAGATGCCCAAAATTACCACCGGGAGTAATACTAGCAGGGTGAAGCCAATGGAGGCAATGGCAATATTAAGGCACTAGATAAAAATCATCCAACATGTTTCGTAGAATAAACTACTTCTTCAGGGAATAATTTGGCCATTACCCAGAGGTCTTAAGTACCTAACAAAGATGTCTCATTGGTCAAACAATTAAAAATGGACCAATCATCTAGACTAGGTAATGGTTAAAGTGATAGGGAAGATGAAATCATTACTTTTAAAACAACAACTTTATTAACTACATACATAATAAAAAGATTTTATAAACATATAAACTAAACCTAGCATAAATAATTAAAAACATGCTGGAATAAAAGAAACACAATATTAGTACTAAAATAGATAGTATCAATAAATACATATAAAAGATGCAACTAGAAGTAACAATATAAATACGTATAGACAATAGAACAGAGCAGGGAAAACAGAGATACATAGATCAGTGATATCCCTTGGGTTTAAGTGGAGAAGGGGGCTAGAAAAATTTTTTAATAAAAATTCCTCTTAATAAAGTTCCCAGATGTCAACATCCTCATTTAACCCCTTAGGGGACATAGTATCTAACTTGTGTATCCAATATGTCTCCTTAGATGATAGTGTTTTAACTCTGTCCCCACCTCTTCTATTTACAGGAATAAACTGAATCCTCTTAAAAGTGAGACTGGACGGATCTTTGTTGTGGTGTAATAAAAAGTGTCTGGAAACACTGTGTTTTTCAAAACCGTTTTTTATATTTCTGACGTGTTCCTGGATACGAACTTTAAGGCTGCGTTTGGTTCTGCCTACATACTGATATCCACACGCACATTCCAATAAGTAAACAATGTGTGTAGATGTACATAAAATAAAGTCATCAATATTAAAAACTTCTTGTGTGTTTTTAGAATTAAATGTATGCTTGTCAGGATGTTGGTACTTACAAATACTACACTTACCACAAATATAATTGCCTTTTGGTTTAGGCCCTAACCAGTTCTTTTGTACTGTAGTGCTATTACTTAAAAAAACATCACTAGGTGTTAGCAAATTTTTAATGTTTTTGGCTCTCCTATAGATAAACCTTGGTTTAGTGTCTAGATGTGATCCCAATATGGGATCATTGCACAAAATACCCAGTGTTTATAAAAAAACCTTTTCGATGTCCCTATGTACAGAATTATAATCCGTAATGAAGGCCACATTTAAAATTTCATTTTTCATTATTGGGCCTATTTTATTTCTTGTCTTGGTTCTATTTTGAATTAACATATCTTTACGATCCATGTTACGTACCCTTATAATCTCTCTTTCGAGAAGTTCCTTAGGGTATCCCCTCTCTCTGAATCTCAAAAATAGTTTATTAGCCTGCTTGTCAAAAACCTCTATACTACTGCAGTTTCGTCTGAGTCTGACAAATTGCCCTCCTGGTATATTTTTTATCCATGTACTTTTGTGATTACTATTCGCCATCAGCAAATTGTTAGTATCCACCTCCTTAAAGAAGGTTTCAGTCTCCACAGTGCCATCCGCTCTGGAAGTAAGTCTTAAATCCAGAAAATCTATCTGGGTGGCATCCACCTTATGTGTAAATTCAAGGTTGAAATCATTCCTATTCAGGTTATCTACAAATGCACTGGCCGATGCATAATCACCGTCCCACACACACAGGATGTCGTCTATGTAGCGTTTCCACACAACGACATTCCTGTGGTAGGGTTCCTCGGGCACAATGAACTGAGACTCCCACTTACCCACATACAGGTTTGCGAAACTGGGGGCAAACCTATGTATTTTCGGCAGGTGGTAAAATATGGGGATCCTTGGGAATTCAGAAAATAGGAAGGCGAACTCTGTTGTAGTGATGACGGATAGAGTGACTGCATTATCTAATAGCGCTTTTAGTTCCCTTAAAAACTCGGCTGTGGGGTCCTTCAATAATTTGACATAGGACGATGTGTCGTTAAGAAGCCTTAAAGCTTCTTTTTCATAATCACACCTATTTTGGACTACTACGCCACCACCTTTGTCCGCCTGCCTTATAATTAGGCTTGCATCATCCTTCAATGTTTTAAGGGCTAGGGACTCGCTTACACTGAGGTTATGTTTAATGTTACCTGACTTAAAATTACGTGATAAAATGTTAAAATCATTGATGACCATATTAAAAAATGTATCAATATGATGACCCTTGGAATGTGCGGGATAGAACTTAGATTGGGTTTTAAATTCAGTATGTCTAATTTCTATTTCTTTATCAGAATTACTTGCAGCAACCATAGCAGCCTTACCAGGAATAAGGTCCATATCTTGTTTCAGAAAATGTCTCTTTAGGGTAATATTGCGAGTGAACTTGTGTAGAAAGGGAGGAACACTTTAAACTCCTCTTTACAGACGAAGTGTTACTGCTGCGGCCAAGTTTATTCGAGCATTTGCCCTTTCTTGGCCGCAGCAGTAGCCTGGCGCGCGCCCGAGAGTGACGGGCGCGCGCCGAAGCAGCGGAAGAGCGCCCTCCGATCGGGGCGCTCTCCCTACCGCTGCCGGGTCCGCCGGGTCCCCCGGAACCCCCTGCCGCTGTCCCGCGATCGCGGGACACCAGGGCTCCCTCGGGGAGCCCCTGGACGCGCGTGCAGGGGGCGCACGCTCCCGAAGACACGTGACCGCGCGTCTATGACGCTCGGCACGCCGAGGGGCGGCCACTAGCAAGCCGGGAAATCTCCCGGCTTGCGGATCTGGCCGCAGTGTGATAAAGTGTGTCGGTAGTGTACATGGTCAGCCCAATGAACCAATCAATTTAACAGCTAAAGAACAATTTAAAATATTAGAACGGCTATTACTTACCGAGGGTAAACATTGGCTTGAGACCAAAACCCTACAAAGTTATTTGGATGTGGGTAGAATACCAAGAGGTCTCAGGTTTTCAAAAAGCCCTACCTTCGGTAAGGATAACCCTAAATTTATGCAGGAGTGGAACAGAATACAGGACGAGTGTTCTAATGATCTCATTAGGTTAATAATATATGAAAGGAACCGTGAGATCAAAGACTTAGAAAAGGAGATTTTGAAAGCAATTAAAGCATTAGAACCGATAGTGATAGAAACTGATTGCTCGGAGATTGAGCATGATTTAAAAGTTAAATTAGAGTATGAAGAAGATGAACTTTTAAAAACGAAACACAATAAATTTTTAAGAGACAAATTAGATTACCAGCAAGGAAGACAGAGGGACTGGGCTAAAAAAGATAGAGGAAGGGTAGTAGGCGATGAGTATATCCCCCATAAAAAAGAAAGAGGGGGGTCTATACATTCAAAGAACAGACAAGAAAATTACCACACCTACGAACAGAAGAGAGAGAGCAGAACCAATAAAAATGATCGATCAGATAGAGATCGCTCACGCTCTAACCATGGTAATGGGTATCGCAATCCCAATTATAAAGGGAAAAACTACATTGAGGGCTTTAGGTATGGCTCAAGGCCACAGGGACAGCATAGAAATTATGAATATGAGCACAAAGACCCCCATGCGAGAACATCTAGATACTCACCCAGGAACTTCCCTAAATATTCACCCAAACGCCCGGTTAGACCTGAACCCACTACAGATTCACCTTCTTTTTTAGACTTGATACTGTAAGAACAAGACTAGAAAGGAAGGTAATAACAGTGAAAGATATATAGAATACCCCCAAGAGAAAAGGAAGAAAAGGGTTACATCAGATGAGGAACACGAGGAGGGACCAGAGCACAAAAGAAGAGAGTACTCTTGGGAAAGAACAACCTAGCAAACAAAGGGGTTTTTAATCTCTCCTCCACAGTTTTAAGTAAGGATCAATTGAGCATACTTGGAAGGGGTTTGAGTTTTTCCAAAACCTGTGGACCAAGCTCCTTCCAGTTGTTCAAAGATCTACACAAGTTCACTCGCAATATTACCCTAAAGAGACATTTTCTGAAACAAGATATGGACCTTATTCCTGGTAAGGCTGCTATGGTTGCTGCAAGTAATTCTGATAAAGAAATAGAAATTAGACATACTGAATTTAAAACCCAATCTAAGTTCTATCCCGCACATTCCAAGGGTCATCATATTGATACATTTTTTAATATGGTCATCAATGATTTTAACATTTTATCACGTAATTTTAAGTCAGGTAACATTAAACATAACCTCAGTGTAAGCGAGTCCCTAGCCCTTAAAACATTGAAGGATGATGCAAGCCTAATTATAAGGCAGGCGGACAAAGGTGGTGGCGTAGTTGTCCAAAATAGGTGTGATTATGAAAAAGAAGCTTTAAGGCTTCTTAACGACACATCGTCCTATGTCAAATTATTGAAGGACCCCACAGCCGAGTTTTTAAGGGAACTAAAAGCGCTATTAGATAATGCAGTCACTCTATCCGTCATCACAACAACAGAGTTCGCCTTCCTATTTTCTGAATTCCCAAGGATCCCCATATTTTACCACCTGCCGAAAATACATAAGGCCTTGGTGGATCCACCCGGACGCCCAATCGTGTCAGATATACAATCTATGACAGCCAATCTTAGTCAATACGTGGATTTTTTTCTCCAACCGTATGTTGGTGAATTAACCTCTTATTTGAAGGATTCTACTGCAGTTCTAAATTTATTTAAAGATTTCAAATGGAAGAGTTCATATGTATGGATTACATGTGGCATAAAATCCCTCTATACAAATATACCCCATCAGAAAGGGTTGGATGCAGTCAACTCCTTTTTGGAAGTAGACCCCACAATGCACCCATTAAATAGGAAATTTATTCTCGAGTCTATTAGTTTCATATTGAAACATAATTATTTTCTGTTTCTTTCCACTTTCTACCTGCAGGTTTGCGGAACTGCAATGGGTACTAGGTTTGCCCCCAGTTTCGCAAACCTGTATGTGGGTAAGTGGGAGTCTCAGTTCATTGTGCCCGAGGAACCCTACCACAGGAATGTCGTTGTGTGGAAACGCTACATAGACGACATCCTGTGTGTGTGGGACGGTGATTATGCATCGGCCAGTGCATTTGTAGATAACCTGAATAGGAATGATTTCAACCTTGAGTTTACACATAAGGTGGATGCCACCCAGATAGATTTTCTGGATTTAAGACTTACTTCCAGAGCGGATGGCACTGTGGAGACTGAAACCTTCTTTAAGGAGGTGGATACTAACAATTTGCTGATGGCGAATAGTAATCACAAAAGTACATAGATAAAAAATATTCCAGGAGGGCAATTTGTCAGACTCAGACATAACTGCAGTAGTATAGAGGTTTTTGACAAGCAGGCTAATAAACTATTTTTGAGATTCAGAGAGAGGGGATACCCTAAGGAACTTCTCGAAAGAGAGATTATAAGGGTACGTAACATGGATCGTAAAGATATGTTAATTCAAAATAGAACCAAGACAAGAAATAAAATAGGCCCAATAATGAAAAATGAAATTTTAAATGTGGCCTTCTTTACAGATTATAATTCCGTACATAGGGACATCGAAAAGGTTTTTTTTATAAACACTGGGTATTTTGTGCAATGATCCCATATTGGGATCACATCTAGACACTAAACCACGGTTTATCTATAGGAGAGCCAAAAACATTAAAAATTTGCTAGCACCTAGTGATGTTTTTTTAAGTAATAACACTACAGTACAAAAGAACTGGTTAGGGCCTAAACCAAAAGGCAATTATATTTGTGGTAAGTGTAGTATTTGTAAGTACCAACATCCTGACAAGCATACATTTAATTCTAAAAACACACAAGAAGTTTTTAATATTGATGACTTTATTTTATGTACATCTACACACATTGTTTACTTACTGGAATGTGCGTGTGGATATCAGTATGTAGGCAGAACCAAACGCAGCCTTAAAGTTCGTATCCAGGAACACGTCAGAAATATAAAAAATGGTTTTGAAAAACACAGTGTTTCCAGACACTTTTTATTACACCACAACAAAGATCCGTCCAGTCTCACTTTTAAGGGGATTCAGTTTATTCCTGTAAATAGAAGAGGTGGGGACAGAGTTAAAACACTATCATCTAAGGAGACATATTTGATACACAAGTTAGATACTATGTCCCCTAAGGGGTTAAATGAGGATGTTGACATCTGGGCACTTTATTAAGAGGAATTTTTATTAAAAAAAAATTTCTAGCCCCCTTCTCCACTTAAACCCAAGGGATATCACTGATCTATGTATCTCTGTTTTCCCTGCTCCGTTCTATTGTCTATACGTATTTATATTGTTACTTCTAGTTGCATCTTTTATATGTATTTATTGATACTATCTATTTTAGTACTAATATTGTGTTTCTTTTATTCCAGCATGTTTTTAATTATTTATGCTAGGTTTAGTTTATATGTTTATAAAATCTTTTTATTATGTATGTAGTTAATAAAGTTGTTGTTTTAAAAGTAATGATTTCATTTTCCCTATCACTTTAACCATTACCTAGTCTAGATGATTGGTCCATTTTTAATTGTTTGACCAATGAGACATCTTTGTTAGGTACTTAAGGCCTCTGGGTAATGGCCAAATTATTCCCTGAAGAAGTAGTTTATTCTACGAAACATGTTGGATGATTTTTATCTAGTGCCTTAATATTGCCATTGCCTCCATTGGCTTCACCCTGCTAGTATTACTCCCGGTGGTAATTTTGGGCATATGAGAGACTTTGAGAGACTTTGAGAGACTTTCACTGCCTCCCTGCCGGTTCCCTCGCTGCTGCGGAGACTGTGACGTCATCACGCAGTATCCCGTGACGGAGCGACAACGTGGCACGCCGAGTGTACCCTTGCAGAGCTGAGGTCTCACCCCCGTACAGTGGATCTGCTCGCTGAGCTACACGAGCTGCACCAGACGGCTTGGAAGCACGAGCGGTCCCACCAAGCACCAATACCTGCAACGGATCGTGGTTGCCTTAAAGGGAAATCCCCTTGGGAGCGATGTACTGTTGGATGAGGGGTTTTGGACATTAATCCTGCTCCTGAACCAACGTAGCGCCCCCGCTGAGAGAAGCAAGCTGCAGACTCTTCTGACAACAGTTGCTGAGTGGTAACTTGTGTGAAACACACTAAATGCACCTATTCCACTGTTTTGATGTACGCAGATTTATTACCCTGTAATTACTAATATATAGCATTACTTGCTTCACTGTTTGGCGTTGTGTGCTGTTTCTTTTGTTTCCATATAAAAGGAAGGAGACTCCAATAACAGGCAGGGGTGGAACCAGGAAGTGAATCGTCATAGGCTACTGGTACTCACAGGTTTGTCCAATGATGCAGCCGATCAGGTAGGAGGTTGCTTGCAGGCTGCACGTGTCACAGAGTTCAGACGGCGGGACTTAGAGTGTGTGATACTCCCAGGCCGGTTCCTTGAGACATCAGAGCGGTGGCGGAGCCTGGAACGCGCATCACTGCCATGCTGGTGTTGTTTAACAACAGAGCGGGGACAGAGCCTACCGCGCGCATCAGCGGGGCGACTAGACGAGCGACCACAACGTACAGCCAGGTGAGGGGATGGTCCCTGAACGCTGGAACGGCGAATCCTCACAGTACCCCCCCTCTAGGAGCGACCTCCGGGCGACTCCATGAAGGCTTATCCGGAAATTTGGAATGGAAGTTACGGATTATCCTGGAAGCATGACCATGATGATTAGGAACCCAGGATCTTTCCTCTGGGCCGTAACCCTTCCAGTGTACCAAATACTGTAATGAGCCTCTTGAGAACTTTAAGTCCAGAATGGATTGTATTTCATACTCAGGTTGGCCTTGTACCATATGAGACGAAGTGGGAGGCGAATGAACTGAGTGAGTATTCTGGACCACTTGCTTAAGCAATGAGACGTGAAAAACGGATGGGATCCGCATAGAAGGAGGTAACGCGAGACGATACGCCACGGGATTAATCCTTTCTGAGATAGAAAAAGGACAGAGAAATCTGGTTGCAAACTTCATAGACGGTGCCTTCAGCCTGATGTTCTTGGATGAGAGCCAAACTTTGTCGCCAATCTTGAATTCCTGAGCAGGTCTACGGTGGCGATCAGCCTGGGTCTTCTGCTTATTGGTAGCTGTCTTGATGTTTGCCTGAACCTTTTTCCAAAGATCTTGCAATGCTTTAATCCTGTCGTCTGCCGCGGAAACCCCTGATGAAGATACAGAGATAGGGAGTGTAGAAGGATGGAACCCGTAATTTACAAAAAATGGGGATTCCAGAGTAGATCCACTTTGTGCGTTGTTATGGGCGAATTCTGCCCAGGGCAAAAGTTCTGACCAGTCATCTTGGGAATCTGAAACAAAACATCTTATGTATTGTTCTAGGGACTGATTGGTCCTTTCAGTTTGACCATTCGTCTGTGTGTGGTACCCGGAGGAGAAATGTAGAGAAATGCCCAGTTGTATTTAAAAAGAACGCCAAAAGCGAGACACAAACTGTGAACCCCTATCAGACACGATAACCAGGGGTACTCTGTGAAGTCGAAAGATCTCTCTGATGAATACACGGGAAGGTTGGAAGAATTGGGAAGACCTTTGAGAGGCATAAAGTGGGACTGTTTAGAAAATCGATCCACGACCACCAGGATCGTATTCATGCCCTTGGATACCGGTAAATCCACAATGAAATCCATGGACAGGTGTGTTCATGGTCGGTTGGCAACAGGAAGGGGCTGGAGAAGTCCTGAAGGAAGATTCCTGGGAGTCTTAGTCCTGGCACAAGTTGGGCACGCGGCTACGAAGTCCTTGACATCTTTCTGAATCCCGGGCCACCAAAAAGTTCTGGAAATCAGATCTAAAGTTCTCCTGGTACCTGGGTGACCAGCGGCTCTGGAGGAGTGACTCCATTGGAGAACTTTCCTGCGGTGTGTAGGAGAAGTATACAGACGACCCTCGGGAATATTGAAATCTGCAGGGGTGTGATCTTGTTGTCGTACAATATCTTTGAGAACGTTGAAGGTGGTTGCAGATAAGAATACACTTAGCAGGGAGAATAGGCCTTTGTTGGTCCTCAGATTTATCATCCGAAGAGAATTGTCGGGAAAGGGCGTTAGCCTTGAAATTTTTTGTTCCATGCAGATATGATATTATGAAATTGAATCTTGAAAAGAATAATGACCATCTGGCTTGACGGGCTCCAAGACGACGTGCTCATTCAATGTATAACGGATTTTTATGATCTGTTAAGATAGTTATGGGATTCTCAGTGCCCTCCAGAAAATGTCTTCATTCTTCTAATGCTAATTTCACAGCCAGGAGTTCCCGATTCCCGATATCGTAATTGCACTCAGCGGAAGAATTTTTTTGGGAGAAAAATGCAAAGGGATGCAATCTGGATTGAGGATTCTTCCTCTGGGAAAGGACAGCACCAACACCGATGTCTGATGCATCTACTTCTAGGGTGAAAGGCAGTTTAGGATCAGGATGAATAAGGATACAGTGGCGGCCGCCTTTATCCTAAATCGGCTATATGCGCGGCGCTCTGATAATCTCGGTCAGATGCGTTTTTTTTTTTAGTCCGGAGTGAATTGCGTTATTTTAGCGCTCGTGATATTAGCATTTTATTCTTGCTGTCTGCAATACTGCAATGCCGTCTAAAAACTCAGGGGGGCGTTCACGAGCTGTTGTCTTGGAAGTCTAATACCTTAGCAGTTCAACCTACGTCAGTACACAGTCTGCGTGTGCGTGCGCAGTAATTGTAAATTTGCATATTTACAGTATACATGCATTTGCATGTCTCATTTGAAAATTGTTGAAACGCACAGGTGTGTACAGTACTGTAACACTGTCACATTTCGGCATATGCAGCGCTCTCCCCTCGCTCGCCCCCGCACACACACAGGATAATTTGCTGCACTGCAGGATATTTCAACTTCTTATCTTATCTACAGTGCAGTACATCTCTCCCACGCCATCCCTTTGAACGTGTGTCTTTCTGGTTTCAATCAGATTCCTGCTTGACAGCAGATGATTACTGCGCATGCACCTGTAACTTCACCCACCACTGCTTGCTTGAGTGAGTGACCAAAAAAAAAAAAAAAAATTCTCCTCAGTTTTTAATGTTTTTTTTTCTCCACGAGCCTGCAAAAACCATCTTGATATTATGATATTCAATCTGTGCTGTAGCTTTTGACTGCAACCCTGTGCGTTTGACTGCACATGGTTGATTTGTGTGCTTTTTACGTACTGTATTTGGGAGTGTAGGGATCATATTATTATGATGAACTGCCTTTTGAAATTAAAGTATGTCATTATCTTTGAACTTCATGCAGCTGTACCCTGTAGCCCCCTATCCCATGCACACACAAGGCTTGCTCAAGGATTTGAAACTCTTATCGACAGACACCTCCACAGAGTCATTCATTTTCTGAAGTTTGCCATTGTGTTCTTAATCCGTCCCTAGCCGAGCGTCACCTTACTGCGCCTGTGTGTAATCCTCTTTGAGATGGGAGCTAGCTGATTACTGCGCATGACTCACACAACCCCCCCCCCCTCCAACCCTTTGAGGCTTTGTTTACGGTAACGCTTTGGAAAAATCCCTTCTCGAATTTGATATGTAAATCTGATTTGCACAGCACTGTGAGAATTGAGAGTTAAAAAACCATTAACGGATTCAAGTTGTTTTGTCATTCATTCATTTTCTTTGGTGTACTGTAGGTGTGGGGGGCGGGGGTTGTTGTCAATGATTATGATTATCAAGAATGTAAATACATATTTATTTTATTTTATCAGGAACCAAAAAAAACAAATATAAAAATAATCATGAATAATACATAATGCAGTCTTTATTAAGTTCTTCTGTCAGATGGAAATTGAGGGCCGGTGGATAATCATGAATAATGCACATTGATAATAATATTAATTAATAATATATAATAATATATAATAATATATATAGTAATATAATTTTTTCCGTCTTTATCTTCTTCCTCATTCTGTGTACAGTACAGTAGTTCATTGAGAGAGGAGAGGTTTTGTGTACATCATTACTGCTGTTTAGATACTGTACACTTAATTGTACAAACAGTTCACAGACTGTACACGAAACCCCCCTCTCTCCCAGTCCATCCTTTTTTTCTGAAAAGACAAGAAAACAAAAAATTAGTGCAGTTATGTGCATACTGTATTATGGCATTGTGTGCTGTGTAGTACTGTTAAACTAGTCTATACTGGAACTACTGTATACTGTGACTACTGTTAAATAGTTCAGCACCATATGGCTGGTGCTGCTCTCTCTGGAAATAAATAAATTGAGCAGTTAGGTGCATACTGTACTGTATTATGGCACTGTGTACTGTATACTGTAGCTACTCCATATTGGACTACAGTACGCTGTTAGCACTGTCAAACAAGTCCATACTGGAACTACTGTATTCTCTGACTACTGTTAAATACTTTGTAACCAGATGGCTGGTGCTGCTCTCTCTGGAAAGAAGTAATTTGAGCAGTTAATGTACTGTAGGTGCATACTGTATTATGGCATTGTGTACTGTATAGCTACTCCATATTGGACTACAGTATGCAGTTACCGTAATACTATCAAACTAGTCTATACTGGAACTACTGTATACTCTGACTACTAGGAAAGAAAAAATCTGTGCCATACTTACCTATATCATACTGTACTTACAATACTACAGTACATTACTTCAGTATACCATACTACCTTCCTGATGCTTGCTCATTACGCGCGATCACAATGGGCAACACAGTCGCAATATGGTAAATATATTTATTGCATCGTTCCACGGTGAGTACATCGTTCCAAAAACTCAGTATGCCTTTCGCCAACTCATCCTTTTTGGAGGGTTTCACGACTTTTCGGATATGGTCCTTCAGCTGATGCCAGACCATTTCGATCGGATTGAAGTCTGGCGATCTGTCATTGGAAAAAAAGGACATTTAGTTTAAGAGATACAGTACACAGTAAAAACAGTGGGGAAAAAATGAGACACGGTTACCGCACTTACTCCGCTGGCGTCTTCACCCAGTTGATACCGCGCTCAAGGATATGCGCTGTTGACGCGGTGTGCTTCGGATCGTTGTCCTGGTAGAAACGGTGACCACCCGGGAACTCGCGTGTGATGTATTCCACAATCTCAGGCACAATTTTGTCTTGGAAGAAAGCTTTATCCATGATTCCTATAACAAGAAAAGAAAAGTGCTCAAAAAACTGCACACTAATACAGTACAATGCATAAGGCTACATTATATTTTATATTTTACCTTCAAAGATGACAATGCATCCTGGTCCACGCCTAAAGATGGCACCCCACACATGCATCTTCACTGGGTGTTTTGGCCGCGGCTTCATAGATATGCAACCTTTTTTGTGGAATGCAAAGGTGGCAAATTTCTCCAGCGATACAGTAGACTCGTCAGTGAAGATGCAATCCTGGAAAGTTTCCCCACTGAAGATCCATGCCTGGGCCTGGACCACTCTTTTGATTTTGTTAACGTCCCTTATCATGGGGTACGGTCTGTAATGACAAGGAATAATTAGTTTTAGAGGTACAGTACAGTTTCTTAAACAACACTTTTACCTCCTGTATTGTCCAGTACTAACCTCACACGTCCATATTTCCATCCAATTCTGCGTCTCATCTTCTTTATGCTGGTCTCGGATACAGTGAGATTGTGATTTTCTTGCAGAGTGTATTTGACCCTTAATGCACTCTTCTCATCATTCTTCTCACTTATTTTGTCGACCAGAAGAGTTGTCTCCCTACAATGTACAGAAAAACAACAATCCAGTGAGTTACAGTGTAGTAGGCCACTACGAGGGGCGGACGACTCTGCGCATGCGCTGCCTCGCATCAACGGATGCAGATAGCTTCCTGGCCTGAGAGACCCGGCGGTCAAATCTGCGCATGCGCTTCAACCTCCCATGTCTGTGTGGACGTATGGGGGGAATGGCGGCTCTCCACCTCCGGCCCCGGCGGCGCTCAGTCAGCGGGACACAGGGAAGGGGAAGCGGAGTTAGGGAGGAGAGAGGCTGAGCAGCGGCTCCTCCTCTCACAGCCGGAGGACTTGCGGGGCTTCCGCCATCTAACTACACCCACACCCGCAGCACCGGAAGCTCTGCGCCAGCCATCTTTGTACACCCATGGCAGCGGACGTGTGGGGTTAACGGCGGCCGTTAGGAGTGGCGCCGGCGGCTATCGCCGGCACCGCATGTCACAGCAGGCGTGTGGGGGGGAGGGATGGGGAAGCCCTGCCGTCACTTCCGTTTCACATTTGTCCCCCATCTCTCCCGTTTTACCCCATCAGAATAGGTGCCACTAAAGAAGTTTCACTTCAAAAATATACATATACCGTTGTTATATAAATATACTGAAATAACTATAAAATTAGATACAGTAGATCTACAGTACACAATATAGTGTTCTATTAATATGCAGCAATATAAGAAATATACATATACCGTTGTTATATAAATATACCGAAATAACTATAAAATTAGATACAGTAGATCGACAGTACACAATATATTGTTCTATTAAGATGCAGCAATATAAAAAAATATACATATAATGTTGTTATATAAATATACCGAAATAACTATAAAATTAGATACAGTACTGTAGATCGATAGTACACAATATATTGTTCTATTAATATGCAGCAATATAAAAAATATACATATACCGTTGTTATATAAATATACCGAAATAACTATAAAATTAGATACAGTAGATCTACAGTACACTATTACAGTACACTAGTAGATCTACAGTACAATATTTTATAAAAAAATAAATAAATTTAGTTATATAAATATACTTACGCGTTAGTTACCGTTGGTGTCCTCGTGCGTTGTCTGGTTTTCCGTGTGCATGATAGCTCACGGTGGTTGATGGCACAACGAGGCCAGAAGTAGCTAACCAGCGTTGGATATCTGCAATTTGGTGTCCGCTCATGTACATCTCCTTAATTCGCATGCTGAGATCCTTTGAAATCTTTTTAACAGGCATTGCTGCGAGTAGAAAGAAATACAAACACAAGAATGTATATTCGATGTTTAGTCGATGTGTATTCAATGTGCAGTGAATCCACAAAATGGATGGTGTATTTATACGTTAATGACTCACATTAGAGTACGCCCACTTTCAACACCTCTACCTCGTCGCCATGCATAAAAGGTTACACACTTTGCATAGCCCACCACTCGATGATCTTTATCTGAACTTGCCCTTGTCCAGATACTGCATTGTGCCATCTGCTTCCATGGATCAATCTCGATTCTACGGATGCCGGAAGCCACTCGCCTCTGCCGTGCCTATCACACAGAAAAAGCGAAAGGCAGCAGCAGTTTCCAAGCCAAGGCCAAAGCGACAGGCTAAGGCCAATAAAGAAAACCTTCTGCTGACCCCAAAGGCTAAGGGTTTTAATAGACGTCAGCCTTATTATGTCAAGAAGAAATAAGGTGATGTACACTCAACGCAAAACAAATGGCAGCCAACCCAACAAACCCGCAGACCACTTCCTCCAATACGCTTCAACGATTCTGCCGCCGCTCTCCTGGATATCTTCAGCCCATCTTCTCTACTGCTCTTCGACGATGCTGCCGCTGGTGTCCCTGAAATTCACGGGTCACTTTCTCCTTTGCGCTTAGACGAAAATCCAGAGGTCACTTTCTTCAACGACGCTGCCGCTTCTCTTCTCCCGGATATACACAGGTCACCACCTCCACCTTTCTTCGACGACGCTGCCGCTTCTCTCCATGGAACCCCCATCTCATCCTCCGTAGCACCCATCCACCCAGATGTCCACAGCACGCCATGCAAAAGAAGCAGCTCGTTAGACCGGATGCTGAATGGGATAAGTGTGGATATCCCCGGGAACTCTATTGTGCTGGCAAAAATAGATCTGCTTCTGGAGACCATGCTAAATATGGATCAACGGATGCTAAATATGGATCAACGGATGCAGAAGATGGATCAACGGATGGAGAAGATGAATCGACGGATGGAGAAGATAGAGACTGACATAGCGGGGATACATAATTTGCTCGGTGTTCATGTCCCTGTATCCCCGACGCCAGAGCAGGAGGGTGGCATGGATGTGATGAATGAGACCTTCGACCACCTTCTATCACCAAGCGCAACCCCTCCACCAGAAGAATTTGTGTTCTATGTAAAGAAGGTTCTTGTGGTCCGTGAGAATAGTAAACAGCTCTTTTGACTCCTCCAGCAGGTGTCTCCACTCTTGAAGAGCCATCTTCATGGCCAGAAGTTCCCTGTTACCCACGTCATAGTTCCTCTCGGCGGATGTGAATTTCTTGGAAAAATATGCACAGGGATGTAACTTATCTTGAGGCATGGGTCTCTGAGAAAGAACGGCTCCAGAGCCGCAATCAGAAGCGTCGACTTCCAGGACGGAGGGAAGTTCAATGTTGGGATGACGGAGAATAGGTGCAGATATAAAAGCTTCCTTGAGTGTCTCAAAAGCGGAGATGGCCTCGGATGACAAAGCAGAAGGATCAGCTCCTTTTTTGGTGAGCGCAGTGAGGGGTGCTGCAATGGTAGAAAAACTCTGTATAAACTTACGATAGTAATTAGCGAGCCCTAAAAAACGTTGTATGGCTTTGAGAGAATTGGGTCTTGGCCATTCAGTAACTGCTTGAAGTTTACCGGAGTCCATCATAAACCCCTCATCGGAAATGATGTACCCCAGAAATGGAGTAGATACCTGATGAAAGGTGCACTTCTCCAGTTTGGCGTACAAATGGTGTTCACAGAGACGGGAAAGGACGTAGGAGGTGTGGCGTATATGGTCCTGGAGATCTTTGGAAAAAAATCAGGATATCATCCAAGTATACTATAACAAAAATATTGAGTACCTTACGAAAGACGTCGTTGATGAAATCCTGGAAGACAGCGGGAGCATTACATAAGCCGAAAGGCATTACAAGATACTCGTAGTGTCCACTACGCATGTTGAAGGCCGTTTTCCATTCATCCCCCTTTCTGATGCGCACCAGGTTATAGGCACCACGTAGATCCAACTTGGAAAAAATCTTGGCCCCCTGTAATTTATCGAACAGTTCGGTAATGAGGGGAAGGGGGTAACGATTTTTGATAGTTATGTGGTTCAAACCCCTGTAATCGATGCAAGGCCTCAACGACCCGTCCTTTTTCTTGATGAAGAAAAACCCAGCCCCTTGGAATTGGAGAGACGAATAAAGCCTTTATTGAGATTCTCCTGGATATATTTATCCATAGCGTGAGATTCTGGTAACGACAAGGGGTAGGTCTTGGACTTGGGTAGGGATTAACCTGGAACCAGATCAATCGGACAATCGTAAGTCCTGTGTGGCGGCAAAAGGTCTGACTGTACCTTATTGAAAACGTCCCGGAATTGATGGTAAACAGAAGGTAGAATAACTTCGGGAACAGAGGTATTGGCCAGCAGTTGATGAGTCTCGCCTGACCTCGGCCTCCAGGAGATGGGAGCAGAGGAAGTCCAGTCAATGAGAGGATTGTTAAGCTGTAGCCAAGGAAGACCAAGGGTGATGGGTATCCCAGGAGCGTGAATGGCATCGAGAACTAAGATCTCCTTGTGCAGATGTGAGGACAGAAGCAAGGGGGCTGTCTCTAAGGAGATGAGGGCCGGGGTAAGAGGACGTCCATCGATACCGACGAGTGCAATGGGAACCTTCTTCCTCACGAGCGGTATGCACTTTAACCTGGCGAATTCAAGGTCCACGAAGTTTCCTCCAGCTCCTGAGTCAATGAAAGCGACGGTAGAAGTCTGGAACTTATCTCCTGAAAGGGAGACTGGAAATGTAAGTTTCTTAGGGAGTTCACCTTTATGAAGGGGACGTGGAGACATTTCACCCAGAGAGAGCCCCTCAGTACTCACTGGGTGATCCCGTTTCCCGGACGCAGTGGACACTCCCGAACCAGATGATCCATGGATCCGCAGTAGAAACACAATCCCCCGGCGTGGCAGAACTGCCGTATCGGTGTGCGGATGCGTTGTACCCCCAATTGCATTGGCTCTGGCAACTCCAGTGCAGGACAAAGAGGTGTGGTAGCACTTGGGGGAGCAGGAGTGCTGCTGGGAGTACTGGAGAACGGAACCTGAAAGTTATGGAAGCGAGTGCGCTGACGCTCTGAGCGGCGTACCTGGATACGTTGATCCACTCGGACGGCCAAATCAATGAGGACCTCCAATTGATCCGGCCTGGATTGGCGAGAGAGTTCATCCTTGATGGGATCTGCCAGGCCTTGCCAGAATACGGAGATGAGAGCCTCTTGTCCCCAGTTAGTCTCGGCTGCTAGAGTCCGGAATTCCACAGCATACTGTGTCACCATTCACCGTCCCTGAGTGATCTGGAGAAGAGAAACAGATGCCATTTCCCGACGAGCGGGGGAATCGAATACTTGTTGGAACTCTGCTTTAAATGCCGGTAATCTTGGGTAAGATCAGAATGTCGCTCCCAAACCAGGGAAGCCCAAGCTAGGGCGCTGCCAGTGAGGAGGTTATAAATGTAAGCTACCTTCTTGCGACCAGTATTGTAGAGATGGGGGGCCATTTCAAACTGTACCTCACACTGGTTTAGGAAACCCCTACATTCTTGCGGTTCACCTGCAAAAGGCTTGGGGGGAGGAATCCTTACATTGGAGATGCTAACTGCGCTTGCGGAGTGGGGGCTTACATCTGGCGAGGTTGCGGTCGGTACTCGGTCTGAGAGTACTGCGACTTGGCGTGTAAGTGCCACAATTTGATCCGCCATGGCCTGGTTTTGCTGAAGCAGATTGGAGAAAAACTGTTGAAGTTCGGTCTTGTCTGCGTCTTGTGGGCTTGACATAATGTTACGCCGGTGCTGCCCGCAGACCAGACCCGTCCCCTGAGCTGAAGGGGGAAGTGGTAATACACGCACCCGCAGCAAAGGGAGCGTGTCCAGAGTGTGGTATGAAGTGTTGCCAGGCCAGGTGTAGTAAGGTAGACAATACTTGCTGGTACCGGTTGTAGAGAGAGAGAGTGAAGAATGCCTTGCCGAGGTCAGGGAGTGGAGAGCGGAGATAGGTCGTAGTCCAAGCCATGTTAGAGGAGCTAGATAAAGAAGGAAAGTCCAATTAGGAATGGAGGCGGGACAGGAAGAGCTACAGGGAGACATTGCAGATTGGTGCAGGCATAACAGGCCAGATGAGTCTTGTTGGTAACCTGAGTATGCTCGTCTGGTGTGCGGGGGCGGAGCCTGAGGTCCGGGGGACGGGAAGAAGAGTATGCAGAATGAGTGTGCTCCGTAACGCGTGTACGCGCGTGGACCGAGCCAGTGGATGGTGCAGGTGTGCGCGCGGGAGGGTGTGGGCGCGCCCGGCGTTGAGCAGAGGAATTGCCGAGGGGAGTGATCCCGCGACGGCGGCAGGGGCGGGGAGCCGCAGAGGTCGGTAAGGCAGGATTGTTTTGTGTGTCCAGGGACTCCCTGGGGGGAGAGAGTGCTCTGTGTGGGGAGTGCGGGGGATGCCGATTCTTGACATCAACGTAGCTGGATCTAGATTGGAGAGAGTGGGTTATCAGATATTTGCCAGAGTCTTGGGTTGGAGAAGTTAGAGTAATAAAGTCCGTTAGCCGTGGTCTGGAGTTCGAGAGATTGGAATTGTAGTGATCCGTATAGCTGTGGTCTGGGGTTGGAGAGGTAAGCGTAGTATTGATCTGTATAGTCGTGGTCTGCATTGGAGAAGTTTGAGTAGTATCGATCCGTATAGCCATAGTCAGTATCCAGAGAGGTTCCAAGTTCAAGCCGGGTCGGTACACAAAGAATCAAGCTGCAGAGAAAAACAGGACAAGGGAGCAAGACGTAACAAAATGCAGGAGCTCATGGCTAACACTAATTATGTGTGTATATGGGAAACAAACAAGAAGAAAACAGTGCAAAATTTAAGTGTAGATGTATTGACAATGAGGTAAATAATAGGGTGTAGTCTTGGTTCTGATGGTATGCCTACTCACAAGATGTCAGAAGTAAGAATGCGTTTAGCAGATAGGGCTGCTACCCATGGGGTATACGTGGTGGGTGGATCTCCCTCCAGGCTCGTCTCGTCAGTGGGATGGTAGTGTATGTAAAAAAGGGGAAAGAGCACTACATAGCGCGATCAGGTGGATAATAAACTTTATATAAAAAACAGGTATAAAAATGCGCACTTACAATGTGCAAAATTAAAACAAGCGTTTGTCACAATATATGTGTGTAGTGGGTTCACCACAGCTCTCACCGCCTCCCCTGGATACTCCAAGTTTCCTTCGCCTACAGTGTGAGATCGCAGCTCCTCTCTTTGCGTCCTTCTGTGCGTCTGACATCACAGCTCTGAGGTTTGGGAAACTACGGGTCGCCCACTAGTCCAAAAAGCACCACTCTACGCGTTTTGCCCAGTCTTGATAGACTGCATCCGGCTTCGTCAGGAGTGTGTATGCTTGGGATAAAAGGTGCCTATATATACCCTATTCTATCCAATAATATAATTATCTAAAACAATTAGACCAATGCCCATAGCGCTAAGTGCAATTTGATTAGGCAAAGCTGTACTCATTAATAAATAAACTCGATTACAATGAGATAACATTATGAGAGTATATAATACATATTTAGACATCATGAAACGTCAATAGAGGAGATAAAATTAGACTATAAGTGTATTTTTTGATCACGGAGGATAAATATATTTAAGCATATGATACTATTATAAATAGTGAAACCAGAGAACTAGGACTCAATAATTAATTAATAATGGGTCAGTTAATAGAGACAGTGCTCTGTGTATCGGTTATCAAAATAACCTACTAACAATTATCATATTACAAGGTGCATGAAATTATACTAGGGGATAACAGTAATTATTTTGGCTATAGCGATAATATATAGGGATAATTATACTGAATACAGCCTATCACTGGGGTTATTTATTACATACTCTCATAATGTTATCTCATTTTAATCGAGTTTATTTAATAATGAGTACAGCTTTGCCTAATCAAATTGCACTTAGCGCTATGGGCATTGGTCTAATTGTTTTAGATAATTATATTATTGGATAGAATAGGGTATATATAGGCACCTTTTACCCCAAGCATACACACGCCTGACGAAGCCGGATGCAGTCTATCAAGACTGGGCGAAACGCGTAGAGTGGTGCTTTTTGGACTAGTGGGCGACCCGTAGTTTCCCAAACGTTAGAGCTGTGACGTCAGACGCACAGAAGGACGCAAAGAGAGGAGCTGCGATCTCACACTGCAGGCGATGGAGACTTGGAGTATCCAGGGGAGGCGGTGAGAGCTGCAGTGAACCCACTACACACATATATTGTGACAAACGCTTGTTTTAATTTTGCACATTGTAAGTGCGCATTTTTATATCTGTTTTTTATATAAAGTTTATTATCCACCTGATCGCGCTATGTAGTGCTCTTTCCCCTTTTTTACATACACTACCATCCCACTGACAAGACGAGCCTGGAGGGAGATCCACACACCACGTATACCCCATGGGTAGCAGCCCTATCTGCTAAACGCATTCTTACTTCTGACATCTTGTGAGTAGCATACCATCAGAACCAAGACTACACCCTATTATTTACCTCATTGTCAATACATCTACACTTAAATTTTGCACTGTTTTCTTCTTGTTTGTTTCCCATATATGCTCCTCCTGGATTGTATGAGATCTAACACACTTCTTGGAACCAGTGAAACAGGTCCCACCAGAGGGTTTGAGCAGAGTCATTTATTATTAATTTGTCTTCAGTTGAAGTTTATTATTTGGCACATATTGTACATTGCACTTATTATTAGTTGCACTTACTATCATTGTTCACATTTTGAGTTGTTTGTGCCTTGCTTCACTATTATTCACAATAACACTAGTTATGCACAGCAAAGCAGGAATGAATGAGCAGGGCATATAAAGGATACCAGATCCAATGAGATAGGAGGCGGAACGGAGGCGTGGCCTCCGCAGAGAAACGGATAGGCTAGGACAGGGGGGCGCAAACTTTTTTCCCTGCGCCCCCCTGCCGGCTGTCCCCTCACTCCCGCGCCCCCCTCCCAACCCCAACTTACCCGCGCTCCGGCGTAATGACGTCACGTTGCCATAGCAACGTGACGTCACATGACCTTGCAGCGTCATTTTGACGCCGCGCTGCCATGGCGACACAGGGAGGAAGCCGCCGGAGCCACGGTAAGTTAGGTTTACAGAGGCCCTGCAGCTCCCCCGGCACTTAATTTAAGTGCCTTCGGGAAGCGCGCGGGGCCTCTGTAAACCCCGCGCCCCCCGTCGGCAGTGTCGCGCCCCCCCTGGGGGTCGCGCCCCACAGTTTGCGCACCGCTGGGCTAGGAGACAAGTGGGCTAATAGAACACTTGACACGCAGCTAGGGCACGGTGCACGGGCGTTTCCCGGCTTCGTGGGACTGTGGAGCACCAGGTGACCAGGCAGTCCGCAGTAAAGGCACAATCCTCCCATTTTCCGATGTTGTTTCTCAGAAGGAGAGAGTTATGTGTCACGGTAACTTATGTCAAGTTATAATAAACACCAAATATCTGGGTTGAACAGAACGAGGCTTAGATATAATAAAATATATTTATTCCTTAAAAAGGTGAACACAGCAATATAGTACAATTAACAGGCAAGAAGGTAACAGTTACTTAGAGTTGGGGAATGGAGAAGTATCAGCTAGCAATTTTCCAGCAATCCGATGACATTTAAGATGAAATCAGAAGTGCAACAAAAACTGTAGAGTTGACACAGTTTATATACCTTTGTAACCCTATTCTTAACATTGAATACAGACTATTGGTGATCAATTATCTGTATCCAATCCCTAACGTGGAAACACAGTTTAACCCATGCCCCCCCGCTAGTTAAATCAGGGGCGACGACCAGTCTACCAGATGAAGTATCTGGCAGGATCTTCATTGTTTGTAGGCGTAGATATAACACTTACAAACCACTCCAGTTTGATGCTTCTCCGCCCTCAGGTAAACAGTTAGAGTGGCAGAGTCTTTTGATCAGTACTTGGTTCCTAGTGTTATCAATCAGGGCAGTTAACTTTTGATCACAGGGCTTATGCTAAATCATCCGGCTGCCCTTCCTGACCTATTAGAATAGCAGATGGAGTCTGCATTTTCAGAGCAGATCCAAAATACCATATACACTTTAATATCTTCACATATTAATAAGTTCCGTTCTGGTGGGCCAAGTGGGTCGCAATTTGCCAGTTTTTAATGCCTACAGTGACTCTACATATTGGCCAAATTTCAACTCTCTGCGACCTCCACAACCAGAGATACAGAAATGCACTTTAAATACAGGATTATAATGAAACATGGGAACAGGGGAACATACATATTCCTGACATGACAAGCTGTAAGCCACATGCCTGGACCGCAGTCCAGTTAACCCATTGCCTCCCTGGTGAGGTCAGGGGGTGGCCATATGGGATGCAACCCCTTTAATACCGGGCCAACCCCCTCTCCCTCTACATGATGACATCCGAACTGCATTGGTTCTGGAGCCTCAAGAGCTGGGAAAGTAGAAGGGGAAACATTGGGAACAAGAGCCGTAAATGTGAGAGAACGAGAGTGATGGCGCTCAAGCCTCCTTTCTTGAAGGCGTTGATCCACCCTAATACACATGGCAATCAGATCCTCAAGTACAGTGGTTCTCTCTTGAGCAGCTAATTCATGCTTTACCATCTACGAGAGTCCTTGCCAGAAAGCCGCAGAAAGTGCCTCATCGTTCCAACCCGTCTCCGCCGCGATGGTCTGAAATTCCAGAGCATATCTTGCGACTGGTCTGTGACCCTGAGAAATTTAAAATAAAGAGGAGGCAGCAGTAATCTTACAGCCAAGGGTAGCAAAGATTTGTTTAAATTCTTTCTTGAAACGTGGAAAGTCTTGAACAATCTCCGGTCTCTGCTCCCAGATGGGAGATGCCAATGCATCTCAGTTTAGTAAAGCAATGATATATGCCACCTTAGATCTATCAGAAGAAAAGCAGGAAGGAGTTAACTCGAACTTTATGTCACATTGGTTGAGGAAACCTCGACACCCCTGGGGATCTCTCGCAAAATGATTGGGAGTGGGTAGACATGGCTCGAGAGTGAAGCTTCAGGGGAAGCAACAGACAAGGTAGCAGGTCTAATAATTCTGGACTGTGACTGGTTAAGGGAAAC
Organism: Ascaphus truei; assembly: GCF_040206685.1. NCBI lineage: Eukaryota > Metazoa > Chordata > Amphibia > Anura > Ascaphidae > Ascaphus > Ascaphus truei. The sequence continues at coordinate 164,492,096 of NC_134486.1, forward strand.
CGTGGCCAAATTTTGAGTAAGAGAATCAATGTGGTTATCCAGGTATTGGAAATGTTCAGAAATTGAAGACAGGGCTTGGCCCACCTCAGGGGGTCCATGTTCATTGGGCTGAGCATACTGTAATGCTTGCACTACCCACGAGTAAGACAGGACCCCAGTACTGAGGTGGGAAGGTATCAAACCACGCACCCACAGCATCGGAAGCGTGCCTGGCAGTCGGATTGCCAATGTACGAAGTAGCTTTTGGGGAGCGCAGATGTCACCATATGTGAAAAATATATATATATAATAATATAGTGTAGTAATTCCAATATAAACGACAACTAGGTATTCACAGAAATGGAGACTCACACTTTCCCAATTGGGTAACAGCAATAGGTGAATCAATGTGGTTTAGGTTCTTCCCATTGATAGAAGGCATATGGTCTCAGCGTGATTTCCCTCAATGTAACAGAGATGACACTTTTAGTGCAACATTGCATGTTCAATTGATGTGTATATTTAAGCAGCAAATATTACACTTACATTTACACAATGTGCATAGACACATAAGACTATAGATGAGTGGCTCGTTTGTCTGCCGTCAGCCCCTGCTGGTATGATGCATCGCGTCACTTCCGGCGATTCGTCGCGTCACTTCCGGTTTGCGATCGGTCTCGGTTTGGAACGACTGGCACAGGGCAATAATGGGAGCTCGTCCAGCCTACTGCAACTTGACTCTACATGTTTCGCTTATCAAAAAGCTTCATCAGGAGTCAGGGCTTGGCCCACCCCAGGGGGTCCATGTTCGTTGGGCTGTGCATACTGTAATGTTTGTGCTACCCACGAGCAAGAAAGGACACCGGAACTGAGGTGGGATGGTATCAAACCCCGCACCCACAGCATCGGAAGCGTGCCTGGCAGGTGGATTGTCAACATAGCTGGATCTGGATTGGAGAGAGTGGATTAACAAATACTTGTCAGAATCTTGGGTTGGAGAAGTTAGAATAGTAAAGTCTGTTAGCCGTGGTCTGGAGTTGGAGAGATTGGAAATTGTAGTGATCCGTATAGCCGTAGTCTGGGGTTGGAGAGGTAAGCGTAGTATTGATCAGTATAGCCATGGTCTGGTTTGGAGAAGTTACAGTAGTATTGATCCGTATAGCCGTGGTCTGTATCCAGAGAGGTTCCAAGTTCAAACCGGGTCGGTACACAAAGAATCAACCTGCAGAGAAAACACATGATAAGGGTGAAAGGCACAAAAAATCGAAGGAGCTCAAAGCTAGAACCAGTTATGGACACAAAGCAGCGAAAAAGCAGGCACTGTTTCTCAGGAAAAACAAAACAAAATTAAATGAAATCAAGGAGAGGGTGTATCTTTTTGCTGGTTCCATTAAATCATTTTTCTATGGGCACACGCTCTCCTTGATTTCATTGAATTTTGTTTTTGTTTTTCCTGAGAAACAGTGCCTGCTTTTTCCCTGCTTTGTGTCTATTTCAACTATAGAAAAAACGGAAGCACATCCCCTATTGGAAAAGAAAAATTTCTGACATCCTCAAGGACAAACACCTACTCTAAATGTGAGTTATTTTATCACTGGCAAACACTCCATTCTGATGCTTTATGTTGGGACACTTTATTTATTGTGTGGCCCTTTACTACATTGCTTGTGGGGGTCCTAGCCCACTAGTCAGATTACAATGGAGAAGTGATTAATGTTTGATTATTTTATGTCCTATGGATTGGTTACCGTTTATTGATTAGTGAGGGGTTTCATCTCAAGAAACATTATATGAATTTATTGAACTTTGCAATTTTTCAAAAATATTTTGAGGCTTTTTTTCAGAGCACCACACATTTTTTCCATTGTCCTACAACCAGTTTTGCTCAGCAAAGCAGGAATGAATAAGCAAGGCATATAAAGGATACCAGATCCAATGAGACAGGAGGTGGACAGATGTGTGGCCTCCGCGGAGACACGGATAGGCTAGGAGACAAGTGGGCTAATAGAACACTTGACACGCAGCTGGGGGACGGAGCACGTCATCACGTGTGCACCGCGTGAGCGGAGCTATGCTCCGTGGCACAGTAGAAGAACTGCACATGTGCGCGTGCTCTGTAAACAGAGCGGGGGTGCACGCACGCTCTGGTGCCAGAGCGGAGGACTGCGGTAATGCAGGTAAGGAGGGAACACGTCGCAAATGACGTGTTCCCCGATTCCTTACAGTGGCCCAGCGGACCCATCAGCCAAGGCGGCCTGGTGTGGCCTAAGACCAGGAAGGTATCTAATCTATGTGTACCAATTTCCATACACAGGGGTAGCGCTACTCCTCCCACACTTTGGGTTGGGCCTGTCTTGTGGACACCGGGTGGTTAAGTGACCAGGACACCCTCATAACTTTGGGAGAACTTCACTGGGGTGTGGACAAGGTGTGGGCTTACACTGTGGATGTACTGTGTAGGTATGGCCTAGCATAGCCTTGTTATTATAGTGTTGCCTGTTTATATATCAGTAAATATGTTGTTATATACTTGGTGTGTGTTTACTGACTATTGGGTCCTGTGAGGGGTAATCCTACTACGTTAGGATCTCTCTCAGGTGGAGGCGGTGTGTACCAACGAACGTGATCACCCCAGGCTCCCAGTAGCGGAGGATCAGGTCTCCTCTTAGACATGCAGGTAACAGCAGCACAGGTAGTTTCCCTTAGCTACGGGGAAAGGGGGCAACATACATACATACATACTGTACATACATTTTAAGTTATGGTGGGTGAAAAAGGCAACAAGAAACCTCCACTGTATAGCATATTGCAAATAAAAAGATCCCTTGTGAGCACATTCACATGTCTTAGAAAGATCTGCAACCCTGCCTTTCACATTATCACCTAGCATACAGTGCTTCCACTGCAGCAAGGGATTCTGGGAAATGACATGCAAGTGAGCACACCGTGTCAACTTTTGCCTGAAATCCATTTTTACATGGAACCATTGTAAGCTAATGCTCGCTGTTAACACAACTTTTAAGCACAGCATGGGAATCAGATGCAAAGCCAGAGAAACCAACTTCACACTGATTCCATTAAGGTTGAAACATGGCTGTGAGAAGTTTCTCTGGCTTTGCATCTAATTCCCATGCTGTGCATAAAAGCGTTGTTAACAGCGAGCATCCCCCCCCCCTACCACCCACTGGAAGCACAGGATTTGCACCATGATAGGCTGCACACAGATTCCCATGTCACCACCACTTCTATCACTAAGGGAGTCAGAATGAGGCGGGTCGATGCCCACAGGATTGTCTGCCACAACCTGTAGCTATCAAGATTTACATGACAGGAGGCAGAAAGGCAATCTGGTCCAGCCATGTTACACTTGTAAAATGGATTTCAGGCAAAAGCTGTCACTGTGTGCTCATTTGCATGTCTTTTCCCAGAATCCCTTGTTGCAGTGGAAGCACTGTATGCTAGGTGATAATGGTGAAAGGCAGGGTTGCAGACTTGTCTAAGACATGTGCATGTGCTCACAGGCACAACCCTGATGAAGGTCCCTCTGGGTGACCGAAACGTTGGTTGTAGTGCCCTGTGATTGAATACAGTTTTTGATCTGATGACTACATGCAGTGTGCTGTCTCTTATTGCTGGGCCCCAATCTGGTAATTATTTTTTGTTCTATTCATATGGGATAAGCATCTGTTTTTTGCCTGGATAGTAGTGGGCCAACTGCCATCTCTCATATATATATATATATATATATATATATATATATATTTTAAAAAAAATATATATATATATATTTATAAATATATATATAGTGAACCCGTACTGCTGCTTTAACAGAAGATTTACTGTGGGAGAATGTGTTAGAGGAATGAGCTATCAAAAATGGTGGTTCTGGTGATATGACAGAATCAGGGCATAAAAAGGACATGCATATTTTTACATCAATGTCATACTTGCTATAAAAGGTGTAATATAATGAGACAAAGGGTCATCAAGGCATCCTCACTATTTATTGCAGAAAACACTATGGGGAAATTCTTTAGTTTAAACAAACCACTCAAGAAATAATAAATGAGCGATTATTGTAATAATTACATTTAATTATACTGTTAAATGGGAACATAGAGTATGTCAATACTCATTAAATTAGACGTATGCCATTAAAATATGATATACACTGAATTACAATTGTTCATCTAAATTGCTAGGTAATGCTTTTGTCCAGGGACAGGACACATTTGAGAAATATTGAATAACCAGAGGTGCTCTGACTAACAGACATAAAGGTCGATTCACTTAGCAGTGAGCTATTGCACCAGATTGGGAAATTTGTAATCCCACGCTAAAAAATGAAGCCAGACGCGGCATTCACTAAGAAGTGAAGCGCATTTGGTTAGGTGCAGGCAAAAACATGCCCGATCGTGCGAGCTGTTTTCTTCCCCCTGCTATTGTGCTTAAAATTCAACAGCACGATACCTGATTGAAAAAAAAAACCAGCCTGTAAGAGCTGCATAGAGACTCACGGCTCTTACAGGTGATCATACAGTATACATATACATTTTAATACTAGTGTGCATATGTAGGGGTTCTCCTGAGCTTAACCGCAGTGGTTTCAGCCTCGGGGTCCCCCTACTTCCGAGATACAGGCCCCGTTATGAGGTGTCGGTATCCCCTGTGCTTTTAATGCTCCCGTGTCACGTGACTGGGGGATTTAAATCCTGCAGGGGTGTACCGGCACCCCATAACGAGGCCTGTATCTCATGTAGAAGGGGGTCCCTGAGGCTGAAACAATGCGGTTCAGCTCAGGAGACCCCCTGCTTATCTACACCAGTATCATAACACACATATCAATAAAAAAATAAGCGTCTCCATGCAGCTCTTACAGGCTGCTTTTTTTTCTATCAGCTATCGTGCTGTAGAATTTTAAGCACAATAGCAGGGGGAAGAAAACAGCTCGCGCGATCGGGCATATTTTTGCTCGCACCTAACCAAATGCGCTTCATGTCTTAGTGAATCCCGCGTCTGGCTTCATTTTTTATCGTGGGATTACAAATTTCCCAATCTTGCGCAAAAGCTCACTGCTTAGTGAAGAAGCAATCAATGGGCAATGTGTTCACTGCAGTGTTTCTTGCCTAGTAGCAGAGTGGAATGACACAAGTGTGGGTGGAAATAAATATTCAGTGAGCATATAAGAGCTATGAGACAAACAAATGCTTCACTCTACTGACTGCCATACCCAGGTAATGCTACAATGCTTCATATGAAACACATATTGTAGTTTGTTGACTTTCTTGACCTGGCAATAATGAATATTATTAGCGCAACCTTTTATATTTACATTAAGCTTACTTCCTCCTGATGCCTATAGAAATTCAATTTTCCAGGTCATATAAGGAGGGTGACCAGATTTACAAAAGTAAAACTGGGACACATGAAAAAAATATTTATAAAACAAATGACATCACCAACTGCGCCCCTTCCCCTTTGTCTCTCTGTCCCCTTCTCACATACTGTACACACCCCTTTCTCTCCCTCTCCCCCCCCCCATCCCTCCATTCTCTTAACCCTTTTTCAAGAGATATATAGGTATTGCACTATGTATTTTTGTCACATTGGATGTTGCTTTGGACTTCTTTGTTTCCTGTTTTATACAATTACCCACGCCCAGTAGCACTCCTTTTGACACACACACACATATATACAGTGTTCGACAATCCTATACATTTGCTCGCCCCGGGCGAGTGGATTTAACCCCCGGGCGAGTAAATATTTTCCCAAGCAGCACACGTTTGGTACTAGGTGGCGAGTAGATTTTTTTGTGTGGCGAGTAGATTTTTTGGTGATTTGTCAACCACTGCATATATATATATATATATATATATATATATATACACAAAACAAGCTGTCAGCACTCTAATGTAGGGCAAAAGGCAGTTGCTAGTCCCATAGGAATCCACATAACATATGAACCAGCCCAAAGACCAGTAAAGAGACAGCAACCAGCAAGGAGTAATCCAAAATAAACTGTATTGAAGCAAACAGATACACAAAAGCCTTGTATTGTTGCTTTGGACTTCTTTGTTTCCTGTTTTATACAATTACCCACGCCCAGTAGCACTCCTTTTGACACACACACACATATATATATATCAGCTGAACCAGTCCAAGGACCAGTAAGGAGACAGCAAACTGCAAGGGGTTAATCCAAAGATAATTGTATTCAAAACATAAATGCACGTAAGCCAACGTTTTCGGTCCCACATGGAGACCTTCCTCAGGGCCATGCCATCAGTGTGCTGACTGGCTTCGTTTGGATATATATATATATATATATATATATATATATATATATATATATATTGGTAATTTTGGGAGGTTTCTGATGGTTTGCTGGGTATCTGTGTGGTTGATAACTTTGTCCAGCTGTTTTGGAGGTTAGTCGCTCCACCCAACCAGGATTTAAAGCTCTCCCCTCCCCACTGTCCAAGTAAGCAAGTTTTCTTTTCATGCTTCTGGTAAATAAGGATTTTAATCAGTTAGTGTTAGGACCTGCGATATTATGGTCATGCCTTGACAGTGGCCCGCAGGCTTATACGCTTTGGCCAAAGGGTTAACTAAATTACCCTTTTTCAAGAGATATCTAGGTACAGTATTTCACTGTGTATTTTTGTCACATTGGATGTTGCTCTGGACTTCTTTGTTTCTTGTTTTATACAATTAGCCACGCCCAGTAGCACTCCTTTTGACACTTACACTGGCGACACACTTTATTCGAGCTCGGCTAGTCCCACGAATTCGGGTATACCCGGGTGTATTGAGGTTTGTGACTGTTTTCTGCCCGAGTGCATTGAGTTATTTTCCAGGCAGGGATTGAAGCATTTTATTCCCGCTGGCTGCAATACTGCACAGTACATATATATATACTGCATTACAATTCATGAATTTATGCCATCTGGTAGACACGCGAAGCATTGCAGCCTATTAAATCCTAATCATTATCATTTAACAGATCAGCCGCCCATCAGCCAGGCATGAACACAGGCTGGGAAGGCAAACGCAACGTGGCTTGTCAGAGGTGAGGAGCGGCGCATTCCAGGTATCTGCCAGGTACATACCGGGTATTTGCTCGAATAAAGTGTGTCGGTGCAGTATATACATATATGTATTGTGGTAATTTGGGGGGGTTCCTGAGAGCTTGCTGGGTATCTGTGTGTCATATAAGGAGGGTGACCAGATTTACAAAAGTAAAACTGGGACACATTAAAATATATATTTATAATACAAATGACATCACCAACTGCGCCCCTTCCCCTTTGCTGTCTCTCTTTCTCTACCCCCAGGCTGTTTCTCTCTCTCCCCCCCCATGCTATCTCTCTCTCCCCAATGCTGTCTCTCTCCCCTCATGCTGTGTCTGTCTCTTTCGCCACCATGCTGTGTCTCTCTCTTTCCCCCCATGCTGTCTCTCTCTATCCCCCCATGCTGTCTCTCTCTCTATCCCACCATGCTGTCTCTCTCTCCCCCCATGCTATCTCTCCTTCCCCATGCTGTATCTCTCCCCCATGCTCTCTCCCCCCCGTGCTGTCTCTCTCTCCCCCTATGCTGTCACTCTCTCTCTCCCCCCATGCTGTCTCTCTCTCTCCCCATGCTGTCTTTCTCCCCCCCCATGCTGTCTCTCTCTCCCCCCATGCTGTCTCTCTCTCCCCCCATGCTGTCACTCTCTCTCTCTCCCATGCTGTCTCTCTCTCCCTTATGCTGTTGCTCTCTCCCCATGGTGTCTCTCTTTCTCTCCCCCATGCTGTCTCTCACCGTCCCATGTGGTCTCTCTCCCCCTCTTCCTCCCATGCTGTGTCTCTCTCCCCACCCATGCTCTCTCTTTCTCTCTCTCCCCCTCATGCTGTGCCTCTCCCCCCCCTCATGCTGTGCCTCTCTCCCCATCCATGCTGTGTCTCTCTCCCCATGTTGTGTCTCTCTCTCCCCATGCTGTCTCTCTCTCTGTCTCCTCCAATGCTGTGTGGGTCTCTCTCTCCCCAATGTTGTGTCTCTCCTTCCCCTCATGCTGTGTCTCTGTCTCCCCACCGATGCTCTCTCTTTCCCCATGCTTTGTCTCTGTCTCCCTGTTCTGTGTGTGTGTCTCTCTCTCCCCATTCTGGACCATACCTGTAACTGTGAATCATGGGTGGGGGAGAAGCCATCTTGGGCCCTGGCAGCAGACACCGGAAGTTCTCAATGACTCACTTCTGGGTCTTACTGCTGAAGAATTTGTGAGTAAAATTGGCTTTCATAAAAATGTAATCATGCTAATAGGAGAGATTTGTCTGCTCTCATTTTTGTGGAAATTACTAATCTTATTTCTTAGGGGCCTGTATAAGGAAGAGTTTGTTAAGCAAGTATTTTCATTACCTCTTTACCTTCAGACCATCCTGTCCTTATCAGAGAGACAATAAAGATAAGGGTTGTTAAGGGGATGGGCTCTAACAGTGGCAGATTTTCCACTAGGCTCGGACGGCAACATTTTGGGGCGGCAAAAATGTCTGTCCCATATACAAATGCTGCGCTCTCTGGCCTATAGGGCCTGATGGGAATGTACTTACATGTGGTGGCTGCTGCCTTGCTGCCGCCCTCCTTCTCCATCTGAATCTCAGCATCAAATGACCCCCAGACCTCACCAACGTGATGTCGCACAGCGTCTCATTGCCATGGCAACATTATGTCAAATGCGGCACTGTGCGACTTCACGTTGGTGACGTTTGCTGCGTCATTTGACACTTGGATTCGAATGGAGAAGTAGGGCGGCAGCAGGGATGTGGCCACCACATGTAAGTGCCTAAAGCAGTGTTTCTCAACCAGGGTTCCTCAGAACCCTGGGGCTCCGTGGAGCAGTCCCAGGGTTTCCACCGAGGCGCCCACACTCACAGCTTCCTTCCCTCCCTCCCCCTCAGAGCGCGCTCTAGCAGTCCAGCACTTCCTGCCTCACGCCCGTTTCGGCCGCCTTCTGCACGCTGCTGCCGCCTGAGGTGAGGAGATGATCCCTGGTGGTGGCGGCAGCTGCTGCTCGGGGGGGGTGGGGGCTTAATGAATGCAGCATGTATTGTACTTTCTGTGACATGCGGAGGTATGTGTTTTTGTGAGCAAGTGTTTGTGAGTGCGGAGAGCGGGTGCATCGGAGAGCGGGTGACAGAGGGGCAGGGCTAGTCGGTGCAGAGACGTGTGAGTGTCAGACACACACAGTGACAGACAATAGGGGCTATAGCTGGCTAGCGTGTTGTGAGTGATGCTCATGGTGCGTCAGTTGAGTCACTTTGCTGTTCAGTTTTTTTTTTTTAGCTAGCCTTAATATTTATTTTCATATTACAAATATGATAGCAACTTTAACTATGGAACAGCTACATTCCTGTACAGTAGTACATCTCCTACAATCTCCCTGAACCAACTTTCTCGTCATCCCTTCCTTTTCCTCTTTCACCTAGTATCATGGGGTCAGTTATGCCATACCTCCTTCTCCTAGGTAACGTCTTGTGACACAGTACTTCTGCTTAGAGCAGAACATAACGTATCACAATTTCTTATCCTGCAGAGAAAACGGCCTCACACCCTTTGTGTTGGGGGTATCGTGAGGATATTATTAAGAGAGGTCACTCAGAGTTGTATAAGATAAGACTCATGTTTATTGAGATACAACATGATAATAAGAAACAATAAGCAAAATTGTTAATAATTCAATACTTCTATTAATCTTTCTATGCAGAGATTATTTACTGGGTATGCTGTCATACTCACAAACCAACTAGGTATTACGATATGTCATGCCAGTCTCAGTAGGTCTCGTCTGCTGTGGTCTGCCACCCGGTTCTGAAGTCTGGTTTAGCCTCACACAAATCTTTATTGCCCTTGTCATACGTCATGATTGTCTTCATGAAAAACCAGGGAAATAACCCAAAAACTAGCAAAGTTTCCTAACTAATTTCTATCTGCGTAGCAAAATAACCACAAGATGTTTGTGGTCTCATATCCGTGCCGTAAGCTCATGCATTGAGAAGGCGTGAACACTACTGCTAAGATTTCTTATCTCATCAGCAAAATTCTGTTTGCAAACTTCAGATATCTTATGTACTCATCCCAAAGCAACAAACTAGTGAAAATTTGACAGTATGCCCAAAGCTGTACTTAAGACATATGTATGCTATGTATGAACCTGTGCTACCCGCTCAAAGCTGTACTTAAGACATATGTATGCTATGTATGACCCTGTGCTACCTGTAATCCATAACACTAGGCAAAAAATTTTTTAAAAAATCACATGGCTAGTGAGTGGATACATTATTCAGCCAAGTATTTCAGAAACTAGTTTTCAACATCAATCTCTCACTCCTAATTAATATGCTATGAAGCAGTCTTCCCTGGGCTGGGGAATAGTCAATGTGAATTTAAATTAATGAGGCTAAAATATTCTCTGGTGGAGAGCAGGCATCTTCAGGGGATGGTTGTGTGACATGCGGGGGGGATTGATGTGACATGCAGGTGGGGAGAGTGATGTGACATGCAGGGTGGGGAGACTGATGTGACATGCAGGGGGGGAGTGATGTGAAATGCAGGGCGGATTGATGTGACATGCAGGGCGGGAGAGTGATGTGACATGCAGTGGGGGATTGATGTGACATGCAGGGGGGGATTGATGTGACATGCAGGGGGGGATTGATGTGACATGCAGGGGGGGATTGATGTGACATGCAGGGGGGGGGATTGATGTGAGTTGCAGGGGGTGGGTATATGAGGATGATGATGATGATGATGATGATGATGAGGGGTGCTGGGGGAGAAATGATGATGAATGATGATGATGATGATTTTACCCGTGCGGCCCAATTTTTTTAAATATGTATGGGGGGGGGGGTCTTTTAAAAATGTATTGGGGCGGTGGGGTCTTTTTAAAATGTATTGAGGCGGCGGGGGCATTTTTAATATTTATTGGCGGGGGAATTTTTAATACTGTATGTATTGGTGAGGCGGGTATTTTTATCTGTATTGCGGGGTGGGGTTACATGTATTTAGGGGGGTGGGGTTTTTTGGTATGTATTTTGTGGGGGAGATTGAGTGAGTGGGGTAATTGACGGAAGGTAAGGGTGAGTGAGAGGAGAGAGGGGGGAGTGAGTGAGGAAAAAAGGGAGTAAGAGTGAGACGCAGGGGAGATAAAGGGGAGACGAAGGGGAGAGGAGAGACTTGGAGGGAAGGAGAGGAGGAAGGACTTGTACGGGGAGGAGAGTGGAGTGCTAGCAGGACATTGCTGTTGTTGTTGTGGCTGCTGGTCGCCACTACATTTGGAGTCGCTGATCTGACCAATAAAGAGACTATACTTTTATACAAAGACTGTGTTATGAGTCTGGAGCATTCAACCCTGGACCAGGGTGGTTCTTCTATACAGGTCCTATCCCATATCCCTGGGAGTAAAAAAGATGGAGGCGCTGCACCACTAAAAGAATGGAGGCTACCACCCCAGAAGCCTGGTCCTGTCTCCCCAATAACACCGTGGGAAGCTCAGGCCCTCCTGTTCCACGCAGGTATGCACCACCACTACGCATGTAATCTGCCCTCACGCACCCTAGACACCACAGATGAGTCTGGGGGGGGTGGGGGGGAACAAGGGTTACATTTGGAGGCGAGCTGCTGAGACGCCAGAACAGGTCAGGCTTACAGCGAGGCGGAACGGGGAGAGTGAGATGCACTCTCCGTGCAAGTGCTGGAGAAGGAAGGGCGCATTTGCACACCGAGGGTAGTCAGGGGAGCGTAGACTCTCGCACAGTATGCCTTGGGTGCCCTTATGAGGTGGCGAAGGAGGAGTGAATAGCTATATCTGTCCGAGTCCCTTGAGGCAGATAGCGTGAGGCAACTGGGGGGGTCAGCCTGTTAACTAGTCCAGGGACCATGGCCCAGGGCCCGCGCTATGAGTGGCCAAAAGTAGGAGACGCCCGTACCTAGAAAGGAGAGGTACACTAGCTATCACCCACACAAACGCACCACAGAGCACTTGCATCGTAAACACAGAGTACAGTGCATGGAGGAAAGGAGTTCCGCTGAGCCTGGGGTAAAGCCACCTCATATTAGTGGGATACAGAAACAGAATGCAGAGCACACATTTGGAGGTCAGTCAGTGTTTAGGTACGAGATACCAAGTAGACACTGAGAATAGGGCACATGTACATTTGGAGGGCTCATCCAAGATGGCATCCGTCCCTACATGTGCTCCGCGGAGCAAGAGAGCCGATCTAAAATAGCGGTTCCCGCCAATCCTGGAGCAAGCACGTGAATTGTGCAAAGAGACAGTGAGAGAAATGTGGCGGGAAATGTGCAAGAGTCTGGCGCCAAACCCAGATTTCTTGCAAGAGGAGCGGAGCGGCGCGAAAGCCGTAAGCCCACCCACCTGTGCTGTGACTGGTCAGAAAGACAGGCCACGTCACACTGAAGGAGAAAAGACCCCCGCCTCTGGATTCCACCAGAGGGAGGAGGCCCAAGGAGAGCCAATCAGGAGAGTCCTCCCCGCGAAGGGAGGGACCGGAAGCCAGAGCGAAGAGCTTCACTTTTGTCTGGCATTCGAGGAGCAAGGAGCTGAAACACTGAGCTGTTCCAACCCTGAGCGAACCATGTCCGAGATAAACACTTTGATTTACCAACTACCAGGAGGCTTACTGGTAGTGGAGGTAGCTGAGCACGAATACCTCCGGTGTTTGTGCGTGCACTGCGGGATACCGGGCGTGGTACCAAGCACCAAGGCCCGATGCCCTCAATGTGGCACGTTTTACCTTTGGCCAAAGAGCCGCGGCCTTTGATCGAGATCCCGCGGGGTGCCTCTCCTGGAACATTGACGGAGGTGGTGGAAGGCAAAGACAAGACTGCCCTGGTTCCCCGTCACATCCAAGCGGGAGGAACCAAGGCCTTGCCCGCTATCGAACTGAGCGAGCTGGCGACAGAGAAGAGCGCGACTGCAGTGGAGGTACCAGAGCGAGACTACTTTGTACCTATACCCACTGGTTGTATCGCAGAAGAACCCGGTGACTCCCTAGCGGAGGAACCGATCCTGATATCCTCGGAGGAAGAAGTTGGCGTGACATCGGTGTCCAGAGGCCTAAAGAGGGAGCAGACGAGTCCGGAAACCTTCCGACGGTTAGCGCTGGTGCGGCCGGAGGCCTGTAAGAGTCCCACAGCCGTGGTGACTCCCAGTGCGGCGGAGACGGAGACCGAGACGACCCTAGAGGAGCCTGATATCATCAAACAGCAGCGGAGAGGTAAGGAGACTCCACCACCCCCTTACTCCCGCCAGGCGAAGACCACAACCACGGAGGACGAGAAGGAGAGGCTTGAGGCCTACTTGTCCGGCTGTGCACCTGATGCTCAGCCACTGCCCATGCCGGTCCTCGACGCACTTCCGGTGCGTGACCACGGGCGGATGGAGATTCCGCGGGCACCCCTGATGACATCGTTTCCAGTTCCACCGGAAAGAGAAGGCCAGGAGGAGTGTTCCCCTCATGAAGCATCGATTCGGCCATTGCCCTGGCTACCCTACAGAGTAGAGGCCAGAAGCATGGCGGAGAGTTCGTCTAAGAAAGAGTCCACTGGTCGCGGGATTGCCCGCTTGCTGGACATTGAATTGGACGTTCCCCCAGCCCATAGCTCTATTGCCCCGGCCACTGCACCTGTCCCGTCACGAGTAGTGCCACCGGGACCTACCAGGGATATGTTATGTAAATACCCCAAATACTCCAAGGACTTGCGGGATTGGGAATTGAGTGATAAAGGGTCTGATGGGGAGATACCGTATTCAAGTGTTATACCTGTGCCTAACCCTGTGCTGTTTTCTCCTGCAGCTAGAGGGAGGGCCCATGGGTCCCACACTCCAGTAGAGGCTGGGCCTACCAGCAAAGTGGTTCATAAGATGAACCCTACCAGGTACTTTAACGCCAAAGGGAGGAGAGATTGCTCGCAATCTACTGATGTGGGTACGTCCAGTGTATCATCTCAGGTAGAGTCCGAGGTAGAACGCACTAGCCATTCCACAGAGTATGAGCACCGTGATAAGTGGTGGGCACCCCTGTTCACCGGATACCACGAGGGGATGGACCGTACGCGGTTCCTATTAATTAAGAATAATGTTGACCATTGGTGGGCGGCTGGTTCTTTCACTCAACAAGAGGTGGAGGATGAATTAGATCATCGATACCGGGAGATAGAGCAGAAACTGGTTGTACCCCGAGGCCCCAGTATTTTGTATGATGATGTAGCTCCAGAAGAGCCTGTGTTTTGGGTGCTGCCAAGCAGGGTGGGTAACCGAAAGCTCACCAAGCTAAGTCGCGTTGACCAGGCCATAGTGGCTAGATACCGGCAGTCGCATGGGTATGAGTACCCATATGTGCCTGAGCCCATCATGAGGGAGATAGAAGAGAACCGGGATAGCTGGCTCAGGCAGGCTGTATAGGAGTATCTTCGGACCAAGTTCGGTCAGAGAGGATATCATAATGAGGATAAGATAAGCGAACTGGTCCGCATATGGAGCATAGGTAGATGTATCTACATGCATGGTGTAAGCTATCGGCCTGAGCATGGGTCGGTCCAATCGTTCGCTGTGACCATCACGGATCATAATGGGCGGAGGATATGAAAGCCTGATCCAAAGCATTATCTGTAGGGGTCTCCATGTTGGGAGTACCTAGTTATATTATATCGAACTACCTCATTGCAATGTATGCTGACAATGTCTAATATGTGTGCTGTTTCCCAGGTGGTTCGCCACAGGATGGTGCTGCTAAATCTAGGTCCAAGTGGGGACCATTGGATTCCACCATAGGGAGAGTGTAGCTCCCTGTAAACAGCACGGGCTTACCTATCTTCCTCCTACTGTGGTAAGTCCTGTTAAGGGCAGGCACCAGTAGTCATCATGGGTTTTCCCCCTTCAAAGCCCTGCCCTGAGTGGTAGATGCAGGCCCCTGACTCTGCTGCAGGCGTGAGACAGAGGGGAGGCTCTGCTGACATCATGAGGGGTGGGGCTGACTCTATTTAGCAGCCAGCTCCTGTGAGTGACTGTCTGTTCTGTCCGAGGAGTTGGAGGAGACAGTGCGGTCTCACCTGTGCAGTCGTACAGGAGCCGAGAGAGGAGAGACTCAACCACGTTGAGTAGAGCTGATAGCACAATAGACCCGGTGGACCAATGCCCCTCACCCCAGTGCCGGGGTGATGGGGAGAATCCATTCCCCACCCAGAGGCTAACCTCTGCGGTGGGCCATGGGGTATTTCCGCCCCAGCCCGGACCATCCTGTCGGAGGAGAGACTTGGAGGGAAGGATAGGAGGAAGGACTTGTACGGGGAGGAGAGTGGAGTGCTAGCAGGACATTGCTGTTGTTGTTGTGGCTGCTGGTCGCCACTACATTTGGAGTCGCTGATCTGACCAATAAAGAGACTATACTTTTATACAAAGACTGTGTTGTGAGTCTGGAGCATTCAACCCTGGACCAGGGTGGTTCTTCTATACAGGTCCTATCACATATCCCTGGGAGTATAGAAGATGGAGGCGCTGCACCACTAAAAGAATGGAGGCTACCACCCCAGAAGCCTGGTCCTGTCTCCCCAATAACACCGCGGGAAGCTCAGGCCCTCCTGTTCCACGCAGGTATGCATCACCACTACGCATGTAATCTGCCCTCACGCACCCTAGACACCACAGATGAGTCTGGGGGGGGGGGAACAAGGGTTACATTTGGAGGCGAGCAGCTGAGATGCCAGAACAGGTCAGGCTTACAGCGAGGCGGAACGGGAAGAGTGAGATGCACTCTCTGTGCAAGTGCTGGAGAAGGAAGGGCGCATTTGCACACCGAGGGTAGTCAGGGGAGCGTAGACTCTCGCACAGTACGCCTTGGGCTCCCTTATGAGGTGGGCGAAGGAGGAGTGAATAGCTATAGCTGTCCGAGTCCCTTGAGGCAGATAGCGTGAGGCAACTGGGGGGGTCAGCCTGTTAACTATTCCAGGGACTACGGCCCAGGGCCTGCGCTATGAGTGGCCAAAAGTAGGAGACGCCCGTACCTAGAAAGGAGAGGTACACTAGCTATCACCCACACAAACGCACCACAGAGCACTTGCATCGTAGACACAGAGTACAGTGCATGGAGGAGAGGAGTTCCGCTGAGCCTGGGGTAAAGCCACCTCATATTAGTGGGATACAGAAACAGAATGCAGAGCACACATTTGGAGGTCAGTCAGTGTTTAGGTATGAGATACCCAGTAGACACTGAGAACAGGGCACATGTACATTTGGAGGGCTCATCCAAGATGGCATCCGTCCCTACATGTGCTCCGCGGAGCAAGAGAGCTGATCTAAAATGGTGGTTCCCGCCAATCCTGGAGCAAGCACGTGAATTGTGCAAAGAGACAGTGAGAGAAATGTGGTGGGAAATGTGCAAGAGTCTGCTCCAAACCCAGATTTCTTGCAAGAGGAGCGGAGCGGCGCGAAAGCCGTAAGCCCACTCACCTGTGCCGTGACTGGTCAGAAAGCCAGGCCACGTCACACTGAAGGAGAAAAGACCCCGCCTCAGGATTCCACAAGAGGGAGGAGGCCCAAGGAGAGCCAATCAGGACAGTCCTCCCCAGCGAAGGGAGGGACTGGAACCCAGAGCGAAGAGCTTCACTTTTGTCTGGCATTCGAGGAGCAAGGAGCTGAAACACTGAGCTGTTCCAACCCTGAGCGAACCATGTCCGAGATAAACACTTTGATTTACCAACTACCAGGAGGCTTACTGGTAGTGGAGGTAGCTGAGCACGAATACCTCCGGTGTTTGTGCGTGCACTGCGGGATACCGGGCGTGGTACCAAGCACCAAGGCCCGATGCCCTCAATGTGGCACGTTTTACCTTTGGCCAAAGAGCCGCGGCCTTTGATCGAGACCCCGCGGGGTGCCTCTCCTGGAACATTGACGGAGGTGGTGGAAGGCAAAGACAAGACTGCCCTGGTTCCCCATCACACCCAAGTGGGAGGAACCAAGGCCTTGCCCGCTATCGAACTGAGCGAGCTGGCGACAGAGAAGAGCGCGACTGCAGTGGAGGTACCGGAGCGAGACTACTTTGTACCTATACCCACTGGTTGTATCGCAGAAGAACCCGGTGGCTCCCTAGCGGAGGAACCGATCCTGATATCCTCGGAGGAAGAGGTTGGCGCGACATCGGTGGCGATGCGCCTACCGGCGAACCACCCCAGAGGCCTAAAGAGGAAGCAGACGAGTCCGGAATCCTTCCGACGGCGAGCGCTGGTGCGGCCGGAAGGCCCGTAAGAGTCCCATGGCTGTGGTGACTCCCAGTGCGGCGGAGACGGAGACCGAGACGACCCCGATATAATCAAACAGCAGCGGAGCGGTAAGGAGACTCCACCACCCCCTTACTCCCACCAGGCGAAGACCACAACCACGGAGGATGAGAAGGAGAGGCTTGAGGCCTACTTGTCCGGCCGTGCACCGGATGCTCAGCCACCGCCCATGCCGGTCCTCGACGCACTTCCGGTGCGTGACCACGGGGCGGATGGAGATTCCGCGGGCACCCCTGATGACGTCGTTTCCGGTTCCACCGGAAAGAGAAGGCCGGGAGGAGTGATCCCCTCATGAAGCATCGATTCGGCCA
The DNA here is from genome assembly GCF_040206685.1 of Ascaphus truei. NCBI lineage: Eukaryota > Metazoa > Chordata > Amphibia > Anura > Ascaphidae > Ascaphus > Ascaphus truei. The sequence goes on from NC_134486.1 coordinate 164,509,714, forward strand.
TTGCCCTGGCTACCCTACAGAGTTGAGGCCCGTCCAGGGAGGCCAGAAGCATGGCGGAGAACGCGTCTAAGAAAGCGTCCACTGGTCGCGGGATTGCTCGCTTGCTGGACATTGAGTTGGACATTCCCCCAGCCCCAGCCCATAGCTCCATTGCCCCGGCCACTGCCCCGGCCCCGTCACGAGTAGTGCCACCAGGACCTACCAGGGATAAGTTATGTAAATACCCCAAATACTCCAAGGACTTGCGGGATTGGGAATTGAGTGATGAAGGGTCTGATGGGGAGATACCGTATTCAAGTGTTATACCTGTGCCTAACCCTGTGCCGTTTTCTCCTGCAGCTAGAGGGAGGGCCCATGGGTCCCACACTCCAGTAGAGGCTGGGCCTACCAGCAAAGTGGTTCATAAGATGAACCCTACCAGGTACTTTAACGCCAAAGGGAGGAGAGATTGCTCGTGATCTACTGATGTGCATACGTCCGGTGTATCATCTCAGGTAGAGTCCGAGGTAGAATGCACTAGTCATTCCACAGAGTATGAGCACCATGATAAGTGGTGGGCATCCCTGTTCACCGGATACCACGAGGGGATGGACCGTACGTGGTTCCTATTGATTAAGAATAATGTTGTTGACCATTGGTGGGCGGCTGGTTCTTTCACTCAACAAGAGGTGGAGGATGAATTATATCATCGGTACCGGGAGATAGAGCAGAAACTGGTTGTACCCCGAAGCCCCAGTATTTTGTATGATGAAGTAGCTCCGGAAAAGCCTGTGTTTTGGGTGCTGCCAAGCAGGGCGGGTAACCAAAAGCTCACCAAGCTAAGTCGCGCTGACCGGGCCATAGTGGCTAGATACCGGCAGTCGCATGGGTATAAGTACCCTTATGTGCCTGAGCCCATCATGAGGGAGATAGAAGAGAACCGGGATAGCTGGCTCAGGGAGGCTGTACAGGAGTATCTTCGGACCAAGTTCAGTCAGGGAGGATATCATAATGAGGATAAGATAAGCGAACTGGTCCGCATATGAAGCATAGGTAGATGTATCTACATGCATGGTGTAAGCTATTGGCCTGAGCATGGGTCGGTCCAATCGATCGCTGTGACCGTCACGGATCATAATGGGTGGAGGATATGAAAGCCTGATCCAAAGCATTATCTGTAGGGGTCTCCATGTTGGGAGTACCTGGTTATATTATTTTGAACTACCTCATTGCAATGTATGCTGACAATGTCTAATATGTGTGCTGTTTCCCAGGTGGTTCGCCGCAGGATGGTGCTGCTAAACCTAGGTCCAAGTGGGGACCATTGGATTCCACCATAGGGAGAGTGTAGCCCCCTGTAAACAGCACGGCTATACCTATCTTCCTCCTACTGTGGTAAGTCCTGTTAAGGGCAGGCACCAGTAGTCATCATGGGTTTTCCCCCTTCAAAGACCTGCCCTGAGTGGTAGATGCAGGCCCCTGACTCTGCTGCAGGCGTGAGACCGAGGGGAGGCCCTGCTGACATCATGAGGGTTGGGGCTGACTCTATTTAGCAGCCAGCTCCTGTGAGTGACTGTCTGTCTGTTCTGTCCGAGGAGTTGGAGGAGACAGTGCGGTCTCACCTGTGCAGTCGTACAGGAGCCGAGAGAGGAGAGGAGAGACTCAACCATGTTGAGTAGAGCTGATAGCACAATAGACCCAATGCCCCTCACCCCAGTGCCGGGGTGATGGGGAGAAACCATTCCCCACCCAGAGGCTAACCTCTGCGGTGGGCCGCGGGGTATTGCCACCCCAGCCCAGACCATCCTGTCGGAGGAGAGACTTGGAGGGAAGCATAGGAGGAAGGACTTGTACGGGGAGGAGAGTGGAGTGCTAGCAGGACATTGCTGTTGTTGTTGTGGCTGCTGGTCGACACTACATTTGGAGTCGCTGATCTGACCAATAAAGAGACTATACTTTTATACAAAGACTGTGTTGTGAGTCTGGAGCATTCAACCCTGGACCAGGGTGGTTCTTCTATACAGGTCCTATCCCATATCCCTGGGAGTAGAGAAGATGGAGGCACTGCACCACTAAAAGAATGGAGGCTACCACCCCAGAAGCCTGGTCCTGTTTCCCCAATAACACCGCGGGAAGCTCAGGCCCTCCTGTTCCACGCAGGTATGAACCACCACTACGCATGTAATCTGCCCTCACGCACCCTAGACACCACAGATGAGTCGGGGCGGGGGGGGGTCAAGGGTTACATATACATTAATTACATTAGTAAACATTCATGGAAACCTCTCAAATTAAATCAATAGAAGAATGAAGGAATGGAGCACATTCGGAAGAAACAAGAGCAACTTTCAAGGGAACCTTCCACTGTGCTTTAAGAAGAAAGTTTTGCACCAGTATGGAATGACAAAAGCTGAAAATAATTATACATACACACACACGCACACACACACACAAAGTTGTGTGAAAAAGAAAGTACACCCTCTTTGAATTCTATGGTTTTACTTATCAGGACATAATAACAATCATCTGTTCCTTAGCAGGTCTAAGAATTAGGTAAATACAACCTCAGATGAACAACAACACATGACATATTACACCGTGTCATGATTTATTTAACAAAAATAAAGACAAAATGGAGAATCTATGTGTGAAAAACTACGTATACCCTTACTGCTTCCATAGGAATTAAGAGGCTAAGTAGCAGACAGGTGCAGCTAATCAAATGTCCTTAATTAATTGATTAAGGGTGTACTTTCTTTTTCACACAACTGTAGGGCATACACTGTCGCTGGTATTTTGGCTTGTAAAAAAATTGTGATTTTGGTATTTAGTATTTTTTTAATTATGAGAAAAAAAAACTAAAAATAAGTAGAAAAATATTTAAAACTTTTACCTCAAATTTCTTAGAAAACATTACATGATTTTAGTTTGTGAACTGGAAAGCTCACCTAGTTTAGATTCGGAAGATCATTTCGAGGTGCACCTCAAACTTCCCAACGAACTCGTTTATCAACGTTAAAGAAATATGTTTAAATAATTGTAGTTGTCAGATTTGGCTAAAAAATACATCAATCACCAAGATATTTAAAAGGCATCAATCCCACTTACATATATCACTGCCACGAGAACCATTTGGTCCTAGGAGGGTTTGGTTATTTACAGTAACAACAGTCTTGTGCATCTTACTTGTCTTTTTATACAAAGAGTATCCACAAAGCCTACACTTGCAGACAGTCAATATTTTTATTTAAAAAGTCTTATACAAATTCTGGGATCCTTGCAACTCTGAATCAAGTGATTGTGTAAAAGATCAAATAATTATTTTAATAGCAAAATAAATGTAATTTGAAGCCAGTAAATAATCTGGTTGCCATTGCCAGCTCTCACAGGTATAGAGTTTAGAGATCAGTGTCCACATCCCCACATGTACTACTGGCTGCCATAGGTCTTATGGAGAGAAGATACTACAGTACATTGTTGTAAGATCCAAGCTACCTTATAAATGCTACAAATGAAGAATAAACACATAAATAAAATGTTATCCGTAAAATAGTTTACCAACATATTTGTTTGAATATTAAGTATGGCTGTACTGTTTTTATGTTTAACTCCTCATCTCATTTCCCGTTCTGTTTATTTACTGGTGAGTTTCAAGAACGTTTCCAGGGTAGGATTTTGCCAGAGCACCGTGCTTCAATGTGCCTGAGAATCTTACCTAATTCCCAGGTACATCTTTGGGGTATCCCATAACTTGGGATCCCCGCTACATAGACACAATATGATATAATTTTCTCCGCAAAACCCACCCTCAAACTCACAGCCTCGCGAGCTCCGCTGCCCAGCACCCCTGGAAAGGCAAAAACACAAAAATACTCAATTGTCACATAATTTATACACAGTCTCAGTGATGCATATACGACAGTTGGGTCCAAGAGCTGACACTCTAGGACCTTTACAAACGGATCAGGGGTAACCAAGTGGGCTTAACCTTTATTATTGAGCCTGGTTATCACCGTCACACTCTCTTGCAATGATATGATTTGGTACAAATTATTTGTACTATATTAGGAGGTGCTAAGGGAGGAGTTACATGGCACACATTTCATAATGAAATATATAAAATTCTAAATCTGTCAGTAAGTTTTGCCCTTTCGCCTGCTTCAAATGCCTCCTTTTGGCTTAACTTTGACTGGTATAAACATCTCTAGCAAATAGATCTGCATCAGACATAGAAACTTGACTAACAAGTTCCTTTGTTAAAAATCTGCTAAAAGCAGATAGAAATTTAGTGATTCCAAGAAACAGTCCTACATAGCAGGGCAAGCATCTAGCATCTACATATATAATTCTCTAAGGATGTCTGCACATCCCTCTGTGATAGGCTGAACGACCAGCTACTAACCCAGAGACAGCAAGTGAGAATGCACATCCCTCTCCTTCTGTGATGGGCTGAGTTTGATAGGCACTCACCCAGGGACAGTCAAATGAGACGCGCATCCTGTGTAATGAGACTGCACATTGGCTGTGTAACATCTTAAGTGTCACATATGACGTGTCTGTGGAGTTGAATTGGAGGTGAAGAATACAAGGAATGGACTCTGCACTTCATCATCAACCCTGCAACTGTGAACTTGGCTTTCTAAATGCTCTGCCAATTTCTTCACATCTAAAGACTGACTTTCTTACTGGTACCTGCTGTGTAACCTTCAGTGCTACACTGTCCTTCCAGGCATAATTTATACACCTGCTCTTTCATCTCATTCTCTTCTTATCCTCCAGTACCTGGGAACTCTCTCCTCCTACCTCTTTCCCTGCATCTCCGCCTTACCTCTGTTCACGCACGGGGCTCCTTCCAAGGGAACATCATCTGCAGGCCACACAGCGTGCATGCGTGCACTGGTGACGTCACCAGGTCCTGCATCCGGATTGTGCTGCGCGCACGTGACGCATGTGCAACATGCCCAAGCGCCGTGGCAACAGAGCTAATCAGCTCCAGTACATTCACCTGTCGGACAACGACTACTCTCCAGTCTCCAACCCCAACTACGGCTAATAGTACCTTCAATGATGCGGACCTACTCTGACCTTGGTGTAACGCCTGTATGCCCGCAGACCTGGCCAGTCCCCAGTACTGAGGTGGGAAGGTTTTTACCATGCACCCATAGCAGTGAGGGCGTGCCCGGAGTGTAGTATGGCGTTGCCGGGCCTGTAGAAAGATGGTTAGTTATACTTGCAACGCCTTTGGGGTTCAGAGTAAGAGTAGTGATATCGGTGTGCCAGAGTCCAGGGATTTAGAGAGCAGGATCGTAATGTTCGTAAGCCAGAGTCCAGGGATCACAGAAGTCAGCAAAGTCGTGTCCATAAGCAGGGTTCAAGGGCAGTAGAGAGCAGGGTAATCCAGTACAATGTATACAAAGAACACCCGCACAACTTAGCAATGAACCAAAGTGAGGTGCTAACCAGGAAGGGACATGATTGTATCAAAGAGAAAAGAAAACCTAGTATATAAGCACTCTGTCACAACTGTATGTATAGTGGATGTATTCAAATACTTTATTTGTATCAATAAATAAAAAAAGGGGGTTTAAAATAAATATGTATCAAACAGTACATGACTGTCAATTTGTACCGTGACTCTGGTAAGTTAGGTTGATATAACGTATGGAGATCCCTGATAGATTTTCAGGATCTGTTGCTATGGTATTGCTGCCTATAGATATAGCAATGGGGCCGTAACGGGGCCACCGTATAGATATCATTTTGTCCCCTTAGGGACTGGATCAAAGCATGTAGTGATTTACTGTATAGTAATGTATTAATGATCCGTGGCAAGGGTGCGATGATGGTTCCAGTTAATGTGACCACCTATACACATATATTCAGTACCAGCAGGTAACCTCCTTGACTGTATGGCAAATGATAGAATTACGCTAATAGCATTGGAGACAAACCCATGTAAGAGTTTTTCTTCCCCAGACCCCCACTAGCCTATAGGGCAATGTAATGTGCACTGTGAGGTGAGTTGGTAACCCTCACAGTGTAATCATTGCACAAATGCAGCCAGATAGGTGCTGATATATGCACTGGCTAAGGCTGATGTGGGGGATAGTGGTGTGTCCCCCAGTGATGGTATAAATATGATCTCCTGTGTTGGAGATATTTCTATAAGGAGGACCCTCATAACAATTGCGCAAAAGAGGGTAACAAACTTGTAAGCACATAAATAGCAAGATTCATATCCAGGAATAAATAAAAGCACTAGTAAAACCCTTTGTGTGGAGGGGGTATATAGCGCATCATGCACAGAGCATAGGAATATGGTAGTGCAATGGTTAATACATATCTGATGAATATGCTGCGCAGTGAGATGTGTACCTGTCCTGGAGCCTCAAGAGTCAACGGGCTGAAATAAGTCAGTTTCTACCGCGGAGAGGTAAGTATCGTGCACAGCGGTGCATGTAAACCCGTGGTTCTCGCTCTCCCCACTACACGCCTCGATAGCAATAATAAATAAACTATTTCTAGCCTCAGTGTGAGGCTGAAAGTAACACGCCGTGACTGGTAAGATACGGTCACTGCGTAGTGTAGCAGGCTAGTATAAGTATACCAGTGGAAGCGCGAAAACGTCTGAGTAGGGAGAATTTCAAATGCCGGTACCTAACAGCTGATTAGGCTGGCCTCTCCTTCCACAGTAAGCTATGCGGCTGGTAGCCGTTACCCGCATAGACCCCTACACCCGAATACAACTGTCCACGCGTGAGTATAACCACGCATGCACTGTAGGGGGGTGCACAGAGTTAAAACATAGACTTGTAAGCCGTGGTGGTGGTATAGATAAATTGATTACCCGATTGAGGCAACCACAAGTGGATAATGTATCCACTTATGCTTGATAGAGTGTCATGAGGCTACCAAAATGAGTATTCAGTTGAACAGCAATTCTACTTGTTGCCAAGTAGAACAAAGATAAACCAGTCAAACAAAAATTAAATGAACCCAACAAGTGCACTGATGAAGTGCACTTAAAACAGAAGGGTTAAATCTAAAGAACCCTTGATGGGGGATACCGAGCCAAGCACCCCGCCTAACGCCCACTGGGAGGCAAACTCTGAAACCGTCCCAGTAGACTCGGCGTACGAGTACTCTGCCCGAATACGGGAGTGCACCAGCGCCCGAAACATGGCCACGATGTTTGTTGGGACCCCCCCCCTCAAAACACTGCTTCCTGGTTTTACAAATGGCTACCTTAGCCAATGCCAGGAGCAGGTTGACCAGGAGATCCCTAGGCTTATTGTTCCGGGACACTGGGCACCCAAAAATAAAAAGATGCGGGGAGAAGTGTAGCCAGAACTGCAGGAGAAGGCTCCTCAAGAAGGAAAAGAGGGGCTGCAGTCTGGCGCAACTCGAATAAATGTGATACACTGACTCCCGCTCGCCACAGAAGGGACAGGCGGCGGGGGAGTCCGTGAAGTGTGCTAAGTATTTTCCTATGCTCAGTGCACCGTGGAGGACCCTCCAACTCAAATCCCCGGCGGGACGGGGAACCAAGGATGAATAGAGTTCCCTCCACCGGGGTCTCTCGCCCTCATTCGCAGGGAATACCCGCCTCCAGATAGTATCTGGGCGGGTGACAAGGGCGAGGTAATGCACTATATGGAGCACTAGAGAATACAGGTCTTTCCTCGGCATGCTGCGAAAACATGCCGGGGACATATCCCCCAACCTGCTGAGGTTGGGGGAAATAGGAGCCCGAGGGGGTTGCCGTGGTTTGGGTTCCACGCAAAGATCCGGAGAGCTAGGGTTGAAAGGTTGACAAGGCTCTCCGGTCTGCAATACCCCCTCAATGAAGGTGCGTGAGTCGGGGTGGATGGCATCTTTAATCTCCCGGATCAAACGATGAGGGACGCAGGCAGTACGCAGACCCATTCGGGGCGCGAGCACCTCTGCCCTAACCCAGTCTCGCTGCTCAAAGTCCAGGAGATCCCCGACTCTGGTCACCTGCGCCAGGATTAGCCGGCGGCAAATAGAGGGTGAATCCAACATCCGAGCCACCACTGCCGGATTATACAGCAGGGGCTTGGCGAGGAAATCAACCCCCACCGCCTGTTACTTCCTGGTCGCGGAGACCAGTTTCCAGGCCTTAAGTAAGTCCCGGTAGTATGCCGGCAGCACCGAGAGGTCTCTACCTAAACCCTAGGGCCTGATGATAAACAGTTGCCGGTCATACCTCATATTGCGCAGCTGGCAAAAGAAACTGGTCGCCAGCTGGCACCACTGCGGAGACGGATCAGCGAATAGGTATCTCTGGTATCTCTATTGGAGGCGGAAAGTGTGTAACTGGGAGTGGACACACACCACTCCCTGTCCACCCTCCTCCAAGGGGAGACATGCAACTCCCGCAGAGACCCAATGCTTCCCCATCCAGAGAAAATCCATCAACTTCCTCTGGATCTTGTTGATAAATTCGGGGGTTGGACCCATGGCTATCAGCCGGTGCCATAGCTGACTGGCCACCAGCTGATTAATCACCAGGGTTCTTCCCCTGAGGGAAAGCATTCTCGACAGATACACGCATGACCCCAGACGAGCAACGACCCGTTCTTCAAGATCACTGAAGTTTTCCGGGGCCGGGTTCTCCGCAGCAGACAGGTAGACTCCCAGATACTTGAGAGTATCACTCTCCCACGAGACATTCTGAAATGCGGGGGGCAAGGAGTCCACCTGTAAGGGACCCACTAGAATGCTGGAGCACTTGGACCAGTTGATCCGAGCAAAAGAGGCCACGGTGTAGACCTCTTGGCACGCTTGTGCCCGCTCTAGATCATCTAGGTCCTGGGCCACGAGGAGCACGTCATCGGCATAAGCCGACAGGACTACCCGCATGTCGGGTTCCCGCAGCACCAGCCCGGTGAGCCTCCTCCTCAGTAGGCAGAGGAAGGGCTCAATGGCCAGCGCGTACAGTTGCCCAGACAGGGGGCACCCTTGACGTACTCCCCGACCAAACACAAAAGGAGCCGTCAGGGACCAGTTGATCTTCACCAGACACTCTGCAGAGGCGTTCAGCATCTGGAGAAAGCCCACAAATTGTGAGCCGAAGCCAAACGCCTGCAGGGTCTGCATAAGGTAACAGTGATCCACTCTGTCAAACGCCTTCTCTTGATCTAGGGACAGGAAGGCGAGTGATAGACCAGTCCTCTGTGCGTTGTGCATCAGGTCCCGGACCAGAAAAATGTTGTCATGAATACTCCGGCCCGGGACAGTATAGGACTGGTCGGGGTGAATCACCTCTGCCAGCATGGACTTGAGCCTCAGCGAAAGCGCTTTGGCTACGATCTTATAGTCCATGCTGAGCAGTGAGACCGGTCGCCAGTTGGAAATCTGGCGGAGATCCCCCTTCTTCGGCAGCAGAGACAGTATTGCCCGCCGACACGAAAGGGGCATCTCACCGGTCTCCAGGGCTTCGGCTAGGACCTCTGTGAAATCAGGTCCCAGCATCTCCCAGAAAAACCGGAAGAACTCCACAGTCAGCCCGTCTAGCCCCGGCGTTTTTCCGCGGGACATGAGATTGAGGGCTTCAGAGAGCTCGGCCAGAGTCAAAGGTAACTCAAGTCGCTCCCTTCCATCCTCACCGACCGTGGGAAGCCCCTCCCATAAGACCCTGCATTTATCTGGCTGGATGGACTCCGGAGAGAAAAGATTTACATAGAATCTCCAGGTTCTGTCCCGGATGCTCTCCGGGTCAGTCAGAGGGGTACCGTCCTCTGCCAACAAGCAGGTGATATGTCTACGGTTTCCCCTCTTTTTCTCCAGCGGGTAGAAGAGGCGCGACCCGCGATCCATCTCCCGAAGGAAGTGGATGCGGGATCACACATACTCCCCCCGAGCTCTCCGATCTTCCAAGTCCCAGAGTGCGCACTTCTTCTCCACGTACATACTCTGCAGGTATTAGTCTCCTGCCACAGACAGCCGCTTCAAGATCGAGCACCTCCTCCCTGAGGGTCTCGATCTCAGCATCGCGCCGCCTGCTGGCACCTTTGGTGTACTCCTGACACACGAGGTGCAGATGATCCTTGCCCACGTCCCACCACTGCTCTAACTTGGCAAAGTCTGACCTGCAACCTCTCCAAGCCATCCAAAAGTCTCGGACCGACGTCGCAAACCCCTTGTCCTCCAACAACGTATTGTTGAAGTGCCAATATGCGGCCGATGGTGCTGCAGGTAGCAGCGTCACCGTCACGGACGCACAATTGTGGTCCGAAAACGGCGCCAGCCTAATGGCACTGGACTGGGCTCGTGACAGGCTGTGGCTGGAAATATACAGCCTGTCGATCCGGGACCAGGAGATCCGTTCACCCCTAAACACCCTAACATGGGTGAACTCAGTGGATGCCTCAGGATGTTGTTCTCGCCAGACGTCTACCAAGGAGTAGCGGGTGATGACCTCCCGCAAGTCCGACGCAGAACACGGGTGTGGCTCCGGACCATTCCGGTCTTTCTGAGCCTCGAGGGTACAGTTAAAATCACCCCCGAGCACCACGTATTCGTCCGCGTCGACTGTCTCCAGGTATTCAGACATTCTGATGAAGAACTGCCTTCTCAGGGGTCCGGTGGCAGGAGCATACACGTTCAGGAAATTTAACGTGTAGTCCTCGTGCCGGACCCTGAGATGCAACAGGCGACCTGGAACAACAGGTTTGGCAAGCAGCACCTCTGGTTGAAAGGACTCAGAGAACAGGGTCACCACCCCACTAGATGATGAAGTGAGGTGGCTAAAGAAGACACTGCCTCGCCACTCCAAATGCCAGCTGGCTTCAGCCTCTGGAGTGGTATCGGTTTCCTGCAGGAAACTCACAGAATACTTTCCCTTCTGTAAAAAGGAGAGTACCTGAAACCTGCGCAACCCGTCCTTACAGCCGTTAACATTTAGCGTACCGATGCTCAAAGCCATTGGTAGTCAAGAGTTTTCCTTCCCACAGGCGCTCAGGGTGCTATACCCCAAGAAGCCTTTACATGCTCTCGCATCAATTTGTAGAGCTTCAGGGCACGAACATGTTCATTAGACCCTGAGATTCTGGCCTTGCGGTTGGCCCTGATGTATACAAAAAGAGAGTGGAGAATGAACGAAGCATCCTTCCACTTCTTGAGGGCCAACTTCACCTTCTTTTTTCAATGCTTGTGAAGGGTATCTCCCAGGAACTCATCTAGCTCCTGGGCAGGGATAACAGGGCTCAAGGAGTCCACCGACTCCACAGTGCCAGAGGACTCCTCACTGAGCCCCAACTCCCCGAGCTCCTCTTGGCTGAAAAACTCAAGACCCCCGCCCTTCTCTGCGGGGTACTTTCTCAGCCCTAGAGTGGGTCCCCTCCTCGGTGTTTCCACAAGGGGGTCCACTATACCCTCCACATCCATCCCCGAGGCAGGATGTTCAGGGGAAGCTGATGGCGGCATGGTGGAGGCAGTAGTCTCCCGAGAGTCCTCGGGGACCACAGAGGTACCCAGTGCTCTCCTAATCTCCTCCATCACCGTGTGGATAAAACGGAAGCCACAGGTGTTCGCACCAACCACAGGAGGGCACTCACCAACCATGGGAGGGCACTCACCAACCGTGGGAGGGCACTCACCAACCGTGGGAGGGCACTCACCAACCGTGGGAGGGCACTCACCAACTGTGGGAGGGCACTCACCAACCGTGGGAGGGCACTCACCAAGTGTGGGAGGGCACTCACCAACCGTGGGAGGGCACTCACCAACCGTGGGAGGGCACTCCTCAGCAAGCACCCCAAGGAGAGAGTCCAGCCTGTCAGTCATCTCTGACAAGGACCAAGACTCCCCACAAAGAAGGCTCACGTCAGACACCCTCCAGGTGTAACCTGAAACGCTCTCTAAAGCATCCCCACCTACACCTGCCTCCCTCGCTCCATCCACCAAATCCTCAACCATGGGGGTCAGCCCCAGCCCATCCCCTCCCTCCGGTGACACAAACCCTGACTCAGCCTCAGGTGCGTCACCCGAAGGCGGTAAAGCCAGAGGGGGATCCTGGCCGACCTCCGAGACCCGAAGACAACTGCGTCCGGCGCGGCAGATTCACCGAAACACAGGTCCCTGGGGGATGTTCTCCAACTGCGAGGGGTGTTGGAAGGCTCTCCAACGTCCATTTCTAGGGGCAAAGCCTCATGTTGTTGAGCGCTTTGATCCTCCGCCCCAGGGACGCCGGGTACCTCCTCCTGCATTCCCTCCAGATCTTCGAGGGGGGGGGGGCTGCATCTTTCTGGGGTCCGGCTCACAATGGCTAATCTGAACCAGTGGGCCAGATGGAGCCACCTTGTGCGGAACTGATGTTTCGTTCCGCTTAGGAGACATCCGAGGGTGAACATAATACGGGTCACCCTCCTCGACCTCCTCAATCACCCTCTTGTTTTTGGTTTTAAAAGGCTTCTTCCTGGGGGGTGATTCCCCAGGTGAGGGTGCCACTGTCTCTCCAGCCGGAGCTTCTTCCTGCTCCCCCGCACCCTGTACGGTGCTTACATTGGGGGTAAGGTGTTCTTGGGGGGGGACAGTGACAACAGAGGGTGACTGTTCTGGGGTGACTCTTTTCTTCTCCCTCTTTTTTTGGGGGAGAGGTTCAGATGTCACTGTTTGAGATGGAGCAGTGACATCTTCTGTGGTCCCAGGGGGGACCTGGGCTCTCAAGGGCTTTTCCTTCTCCCTCTGTTCTTTGGGGAGAGGTACAGATGTCACTGTTCCAGATGGGACAGCGACATCTCTTGTGGTCCCAGGAGGGACCTGGGCCCCTGAGGGCCCCGCTGTGGTGGGCACAGCGGTACGGGGTGTCTTGGCAGAGGGAGGGGCGGGTGTAGGAGTTGGGATAGGTCCTCTGTTCCCTTTGGGGCAACTCCTACGAGTGTGCCCCAGCTCCTTGCACAGATAACATCTAACCCCCTACGTGCCAAAGAACACAGTGTACATTATGCCCTCGTAGGGCACCCTAAAAGAACCCTCCACAGATTCTGTGCTCCCCGGCAGCAGCACTTGTACCTGCCGCTTAAACGAGAGCACATGCCTCAGCGCTCTATCCCTGCAGCCCAGCGGAATTTTTGTTATGGGAGATTTAATATCTCCCAGGGCTTGCAGGTGTGGGCGCATGAGGCTGTCTGGGATGAAGGGGGGCACATTGGACAGGATGATTTTTGTGCCTAACCCCTCCATGGGTTCTACGGGGATGTAGGTCCCCCTACACTGATGCCTTTCTGCACCAGGGTGTGGGTGGCAGCCAGCGTACGGAGGAAGAAAATGCCCCTCCCATACATCTTGCTGGCCGCCACCACAGCAGAGGGACCCACAACGTTTGCCACAGCCCTCACATAGATCTCCATGTTGAGGCCAGGTGACATTGGGCACCTCACCCCAAGCTTCCTGCTCAGACAGGGCATGGCCCCAGCATTGTTATTACTGGGGTCAATGCCTGCAGCTGCCACCTGCGCCCAAGTTGGAACTGGGACTGCAGGGGTTAAACTGACAACAGGAGCTGGGGGAGGTGTGGCCAGGGCACTGGATGTACCAGGCCTAGGGCTGTGGTTATTGCTCCTAGGGGCCCCAGTTTTTGGAGTCCGATATCCAGGTGTGGCCCCCATTGCTGCACTAGTCCTATTCCCCCCAGACATGATGAAATAAGCCTCTAAGTAAGGGGAGGAAATAGTGCTGAGGGAGAGAGGTGCAGAGAGAAACTGTTCCTTTAAGAACCAATTAACTCTCTCTGCACAGGGAGGGGAAGAAAAACAGCTTTTTAAAAACTGCTGTAATCTTCTCTTTCTCCCCTTATTATTTAACTCTCTCTCTTACAAGAAACCACACCACAATATTGAAGGTCTTAAAGTAAGACACAGAGCTCCCAAAAAAGCAAATGACAAAAGGAAATCAGGCTTAAATTAATGTGAAACTAGAAGTAAAATAAACAGCCAGGGGTAGGGGAGGAGAGAGGGTTTGAGACTGCAGTTTCCTGCCAGCCAAACTGCAGCTTATGCTGGGTTAAAACACTGCAGCCTTTGGGTGCAAACCAAAAACGGTTTTAAAACCTGAAAAAGCACCCAAAACCCTCTAAAAACTCACAGTATACTTCCAGTATACTCCCCCACAGATCCACAGCAAAATATACCAAATAAAGAAAGAATAAAGCTGATTCCTTACCAAATGCCTGGGAGCTCTTCACACACGCTTCTGAGTGAGAAGCTAGAGATAGGTCAGGGGGAGAAGAAGAGGAGACAGGTGAGCCAGTAAGGGAGATGAAGCCTGTAGAGCATGAGAGGAGGGGCCAGGGGTCTGGGAAAGCCTACAAGAGGATCGTGTGCGCGCGCCCTCTGTAAGGTTAGAGTGCGCGCGCACAGGCTGCGTCACGAGGCGCGCGGAGCGCCATGCCGCAGGAGCACTGCTGAGGGTGGAGGAAAGACAGGAGGAGAGACTGCATGAGGTAAGGGGACCGTAACGGGAGCCGAGGGGGGCCGTGAGTGGGGAGCACTGCAACGGGGAACGGGAGACCGAGAAAGTGCGCGTGTCTTGCGGGGAGCGCGCGCAGACGCCGGGAGAGCATCAGAGGCTGCCACAGAGGGACAGATGCGGGAGGAGGAAGGGAGAATAGCAGGGGGAAGCAAGGAAAAGACAAGAGGGTAGGAAGGAGCGGAGCGCCAAGAACACATGGAGGGGAAGGAATCCCCTGAACCGTCACACTTGGCAAGTATAACGATGACTCTTACCTCTCCAACCCTGACCTGGCTACCTCGACCAATCTACATTCCAGATGTGCCCCCGTGGCCGTGGGTGGCATTTGTACCCATTCCCATCTTAGTCCCGGGGTCCCTCCTTATTTGTGGTGAGCACAGTGTTACAGATATGCAACGTTGCATAGACTGATCACCCTTCTCTGTAGACATGTTTATATGAGTTTTTTTCTATACTATATAAACCAATCAAAAACTAAAAAGCACAGATATGCAACTTTTGGCACACAAATTAAACAAGCAATGCCATGTAAATATTACATCAGTTAAAGAAAGTGTGGAAGTTCATTATGAATTGAATAGTTCAATCTAATAATAATGTAGAATTTTGCCCTAAAAATAAATGCAATGTAAATAATATAACAATTGACTAAAATATTAATGTAAAGTAAATTGCAACTATTCACCAAAGGTTCCTATGGTAGTTATACAACTATATTTAAAATTGTAAGATATATTCTAAAATTACCTACAATTGTAAAATACAAATTTGTAAAATATGGCTGTGTAAGTGTCACATAAAGTGCCTGTGTAATTAAAATTGGAGGTGAAGTATAAAAGAAGAACTGGACTCTGCACTTCATCAACAACCATGCAACTACACTGGCGACACACTTTATTCGAGCTCGGCTAGTCCCACGAATTCGGGTATACCCGGGTGTATTGAGGTTTGTGACTGTTTTCTGCCCGAGTGCATTGAGTTATTTTCCGGCAGGGATTGAAGCATTTTATTCCCGCTGGCTGCAATACTGCACAGTACATATATATATACTGCATTACAATTCATGAATTTATGCCATCTGGTAGACACGCGAAGCATTGCAGCCTATTAAATCCTAATCATTATCATTTAACAGATCAGCCGCCCGTCAGCCAGGCATGAACCCAGGCTGGGAAGGCAAATGCAACGGGGCTTGTCAGAGGTGAGGAGCGGCGCATTCCAGGTATCTGCCAGGTACATACCGGGTATTTGCTCGAATAAAGTGTGTCGGTGCAGTATGAGAACTTGACTTTTCTCAAAGTTTTTTTTACACGTCTGCAGACTCAGTTTCAAAGCTGCTGTTTAATCTTCAGTGCTACACTGCCCTCCCAGGCCTAATTTATACACCTGCTCTTTCACCTTCTCTTCTTATCCTCTATTACCTGGGAACGCTCTCCTTCTATCTGTCTCTCCTTGCATCTCATTATGCCCTCCCTATTGCTTTTTCTGTTTGCTATTTCTTCACTCCTTTGTAAATTTTTCTGTTCTCTCCAACTTCCCCACTCTCCTCCTATCCACATTTCTTCATCGCCCCTTCCCTCCATCTATGCTTGTGCCCAAACACTGCACCACTATGTACACACCTTTCCCAACAACTTCTACACCTCTCAATAAAAAGCATACCCACATATCCTTTTCTCAACTCCTCTCTCTCTACTCCTCCTTGCTGCTGGGGATATCTCTCCTAATCCTTGACCCAGACACATATTGGGAGCAGTGTGCATGGGGGGAAGGAGGGAGTGCAAAGAGAGGGGAGGAGGAACAGCAGGATCATTAGGAGGAGGAAAGAGACACCAAGTAGAGTTGTAGACAGATGAGATGAGTAGGAGAGGAGGGGGTGCAGTGTGCACATAAAGGAGCAGACACAGTAAGGCACGGAGGGCAAAGAGAGGGGAAGAGAGAGTGCAAAGAGGAGCTGGACATGATGGAGGAGAGAGTAAGGTGGGGAAAAGGCAATGGTGAAAGTAGATTTTTATTCCTACATGTACTCACCAAGGCATTTAAAACATTGGAGTTTCCACCGGGTCTCCCACTCCCTCTTGTCAGCGGCTTTGTGAGCTCTCCCATACTTTTTCACACCTCCTCGCTCTCACCCTCCTTTTGCCCTCCTCTCTGAATGTGTTTCTCTCTCCCTGTATCTCTTACTCTTATCCCCTCTCTTCCCCCTCTCTTCCTCACTCAATTTCCCCCCTCTCTTCCTCACTATTCTTCTCCCCACCTCCCCTCTCACTTTCCCCCAAAACTATCACTACTCTCTCTCTATTGCTCACCCTCACCTCCCCCTTTCAATTTCACCTCCCCCTCTCTCTATTTCTCACACACACGCACGCGCGCACACACACGCACCCACGCATACACACACTTCCAACCACAATAATTAATTATCCCCTCCAGAATAATAAATTAAAATGGTACAACTCACTGTAAGTCTTATCATGTATGTAAATGAACTGGTGGTATCCTAATTACTTTTCACGGAGAAGAAAATAAATTACTTAGAAGCCTGACACTGTCAGAAGAGAGATGGCTTCAACAAAAATGGTGTCATGAAAAAGAAAAAAAGACAATATGTTCAACACATATGTTACCATGAAAACATTGAAAGGCTATGGTTTTTTTTAAGGCATCAATAAACTAGATTTATCTAATTGAACCACCAATGGAACCTTTAGATGTTACATGCTGTAAAAATAGATTACTTACAGTATACTGTAAATGATGCCGATAGCAGCTAGATCCTTTCCAATGGATCAAGGGAGCCTTTTTTGAACTACGTGTTTTAATTATATTTGCCCACCAGAGATGTGCTCTATCGATCCTAAACTCCCTTTGTTGATTATGGTGTATAATGAAGCTGCATTCTGCTTCTGTCAAATTAATTAGGATAT